>NC_081405.1:573467251-573767251 GCF_030272615.1 Cryptomeria japonica
TATGTATGCATGTATGTATGTATGTATGTATATGTATGTATATATATGTATTAACAAATATGTATATATATGTATATGTATATGTATATGTTATATATTATATGTATATGTATATATATGCATATGTATATGTATATGTATATGTATCTTTATGTATATGTATATATATGTATGTATGTATCTATGTATGTATGTACATACATACATACATATGTGTGTGTGTGTGTGTGTGTGTGCACACACACACACCCATAATATTAATATAATAAAAGTGAAATTTACATGCCATCATTTTCATTAGAAAGTATTAATATTATCATTAAAAATGTAACCTTTAAAATGTAATCATGTTGTTATTTAGAATTATAGAACCTTTAACCATAAAATAATAAGATATTTAATACTAATTTACCAATCTAATTAACATTGTACCTAACAATGACCTCTTCATCTAAATTACCACCATCTCTTTAATACCCATTTAAAAGACTAACTCACCTTCTTATAGATAAAAATGCCTACAAATACCTCACTTTGTTTTGTGGAGCAAGCATTATTGTCCTCATCCATAGTTTTGATGAGGTGTTTTGTGGATCAAGCATTATTGTCCTCATCCATAGGTGATTGAAATACTTTTTTCATCAATGTTTTGCTTTGAAATTCATTATCCATGATCTAATATTTTTGCAACATATTTAATGTTTTTAGATTGAAGAGGTCATGATCTGACTCTTTTGTGTAGATTTTCATGGCTGCATATAGTTGTCCATTTAAAAATATCTTGGCATGTACCCTCCAAGTTCATGCAAGGAAGCTTTGAGGAACTCACCCTCAAGTACCCAAACATGTTTTTTCTGTCAATTGATGTGCATGAGACCAAGGTGTATATACATGTCTTGTCTTGTCTTCTTTCTGGTGGATATTGTTATAACTATTTTTAATTATCTAATGATGGCAAATGTAATGTCAAAGTGGAAGAAAATATTTAATTAGAATATTTCATATTAATGACATTAAATACATTTGTGAGAAAAGAAAATGCATGCATGAATGGTAGTTTTTTATTTCTTTTCCCCGTGAGAAGGATTTGTATAATATTTAATATTTATAAAAGGTTATGTAAGAATTTGATGTTATGTGGTGATATTTTTAATTAAGATAAACAGGTTTTATAGGGACCCAAAACCAAAAGTTAGAGATTCAAACAAAAAATAAAAAGTCACTAATCAGTTTGAAACTAGTGACATCACAACCACAAAAACAGAGGCCAAGCCCACACAGCAAAAAAATAATAGGAAAACACCTAAAACCACTAAATCGGAGATTTCATTAGCTCTGAGTTCTTTTGGATCATTTCGTTGTTGATTTCCTTGAGCTCTTCCATGATAAACCTAGAGGTACTCTTAACTTACAACAACCAATTATCTAGCATTCCTTAGTAAACTTAACATATCAATTATGTCCCCTTCCCTAGGAATCAAGGTACAAGATCTTGTAGGATCCATTGTATTCATTCAAACACGCCCCTAAAGTGCAACTTAGGGAAAGAAATTTCTTATACAAATGATGCAAGACTAAATGAAAATTCAATATGAGTTCTAACAATCATGCCATTTTAGGTACCCATTCACAACTAATCTCTCACTAATAGACAAAAGGAGAAAACCCTTTGAGACAAAACTCATCTCCCAAAAATAGATAATGCAAATCATGTGCAAGTAAAAGATGAAGTTTTATATGGAGGTCTCAATATCAATCCCCCTAATAACTACATCCATCACAGGAGTCCAATTGATAGCTCACCATAGGAGGGAAAGAAAGAGACTATGTTCTTGCTTCTTGTCCTCATGAAGGGGTTAGTCATGGTTTGAGATTCCATACCTTGCACACTCGACTCTTGGATTTTCTTCTTCTATTTTGTCTGAGGGTGGGATAGTGGAAGTGGACTATGCTCTATGGTCCACAGTCATGGCATTGACCTTTTTAAGATCGTAAGCATTGTTATTTATGGCTTCCCTACTAATGTCGACTAGATTGTTCAGGTTGCCCTTAATCTCTTCCATGCTTGATTCCAAATGACTGATCCTAGATTCATGATCTATTATCATGATCTTAACATCTATAGTGAGTTTCTATCACATCTAAAGAAGTTTGTCAGTTTTACTCAGCATGGGTGTCTCTGTAAAGGTGTCGATGATGTCATTTATTCCTTCTCTCAATAATATTATCTCTTTACTAACCTAGAGAAAAAAAAATTCTTGACTTTTGATAGATTTTTTAAGGTGTGTCAAAATCAAGGTCATTTCAAGAGTATCCCTCTTCACCTAATGTTCCATGTTAATAGTAATGTCTAGCTTAATTTCCTTCTCCTTTCCCTCTGCATCCTCAAATTTTCTTAATTTGGATTTTTTCACATTTGGTGGGCCAGAACACGGAGCAATGGGGTTAGGAGTTTTATACTTACTTGCAAGCCATCTAGGGTGTTTATTTCTCTTGCTACTGCTAGTGCTAGGTGTAATATTTTATTGGGGGCAGTCCTCCTGAGAAAGATATTATTCTAAATCATTCGACACATTGAGGTCCCACCAGTTCATGGCCATACTAGGCGCATCTTCCTCCATTTCCATATCAGACACATAATGAATATCAAGGTTGGTAAGAGAATTAGAGGTTTTAACAACTAGGGAGGGTTTAACCCCATGATCTTTAGCATATTCCATGATGAGCATGATTAAACCCTCATGCAAAATAGGGTTATCATAATTTTTGGTATGATTTGCTAGACTATTTTCCAGAGAGGATAATAGATAGAAAGGAAAGGAAATTATTTTATTATACCTAAAATGATTTAAAACTATAAAGTGGTAAGTGAAGATACCAGTAAAATGACCATCAAGAGTGATATACCTCATTATAACTTCAGGCATCTCCACCCAAAGGGAACGAAGGTCTTTCCTATTATATCCATCCTCCTTCATCTTTCACACTCTTTTCCTCTCGCTTTCTTTGCCAAAGAAGGCTGAAATGGCTTCTTCTGCCGCCTTCCTTTCTATGTAAAACTTCTTTCCTTCTATATGGAGACTGGTTATCTCTGCAATGAAGGCTTCATTAACTCTAAATTCTTCTCCAAAGGTCATGAGGGTACCTTTCTCCCATCCATTCACAAAATCCTCTATCACTTTTGGGTCATTGTCATGGATCCTTTGAAGATATGGCACAAGGCCCTCATCAGTAATCCCCATCCATAGCTTTTTATTCTTTTCTCATTTCTCATAAGAAGTTGGCTCCATTATATTCTTGTCACCTCCCATTAGTATTTTACCTATGCAAAGTTGGATAATGGTACCAAACCCAAACCAAGTGACGAAAAACCAGAAACAGAGGAAATCTCTAGAAAACCTGGTTTTGAAATTAGAACTAAAATCCCATGAAAAATCATAATTCATTTGGTAGCCTGCCATCATTAATGTGATATAAGTGGCTGATGCATTCGACATCCTTTCTAGTCACTTCACATAAATGTATCAGGAAAGTTTCCATTTCCAATTTACCACCATATGTCCATGTAATCCATACCAATATTCACCATGTGGTCCGCTAGCATATTACCTTCCCGATACACAAGAAATTTTGAATTCTTCTAGCGTTGCAATCATGATATGGCATTCCTAAATTAAATGCTTGATAGTCTAGCTAGGCTTGGTGTGATTACTCAAACACCTAATGATTTTAAGAGAATCATTCTCAAGCCAAACTTTTATAAACCCTTCTCGAATAGCCATGTGTAACCTAATGTAGGAAGCTTTAGCCTCGACATAGTGGTTTGTCTAGGTACCCAGTGGGAGTGCCATCACCAAGACAAGCCTACCATTGTGGTCGTGAGAAAATCGCTCACAACTAGTCGACCAAGGATTACCTTTATCTGCCCCGTCAACTTTAATTTTGATCCACCCACTTGGGGGGAGAGACCAAAAAATTTTTTTTCTCACCTGTCTTAACTTGACAGTAGGTTTACAAATATCCTAGCTGATATGCCATCTATTAATAATATCCCAATCCTGAATCAAAGTGGGAATAGGGGGTCAAACTTGTGGGAAGGACAAGGAGAGACAAAGCTCTCCATAATGGCATTCTGGATTCTCCAAGCACTAGAAGGAGTAGAGGAATGTTTGTTTATAAAAATTTGGTTATTTCTTTCTTTCTAGATCCCCCAAGCTAGATTGGGTAACATAAAAATTCCATAGCACTTCGAGAGATGGGTTACCAGATGAGAAATTCCACTGGAATGAATAGTCCAAGAGGCACTTGGGAAGGCACCACATCATACCCCAGAGATGAAAACATTGAGCCTAGACATCTTTGTAAAAGGAGAAATGGAGCAAAAAATGCGTAGCATCTTCAACGTATTTCTTGCATAGAAAAAATCTATTAGGGATAGCCATACCCCTTTTGCATAAATTATCAATGGAGAGAACATTATTCTACATAAAGAGCTAGAAGAAGATGTTAATTTTAGGAATTAGACTTCTTATTCAAAATCATGAAGGCATTTGGCTTCAGCAATAGAGTCCTTCAGTTGATTGGGCAACTCATATCCTCAACTTCCTTATCCATCATTGTGAACGGGTCTCCTTTCCATTTCTTTAAAACTTCTAGAGGGATAAGACAGGGAGACTCAATTTTCCCTATTCTTTTTACCATTATGGTGAAATGCCTTGGTAGGAACCTAAAAAGGAAAGTTGAGTAGGGATCCCTTATGGGTTTCAGGCCTTCATCCAGTAATCTAGTCTGTTCTCACCAACAGTTTTTCGATAATACCATGGTTATGGGGAAGTCTACGATGGCTGAAGCTAGGAATTTGAAAAAGGCCTTGGATGACTACGAGTTGGCATTTGGATAGATGGTTAGTAGACATAAAAGATCTCTATTTTTCTTTAATACTTTGGAGCATAGACAGAATAAAATTGCTAGAATTCTAGGTTGCAGAGTGGATTATATACCATCTACTTATCTAGGCTTCCCCCTGGGTACTAAACCTCCTAACTCCTTTTGGAATTCATTGATCGATAGATTCAACAAAAAGATAGTTGGATGGGAAGGTTCTCTTCTCAGTCAAGCAGGTAAAATTTAACTTCTTAAAGATACTCTTCACAATCTTCCTATCTATGCTTTAAGTCATTTTAAAATCCTCTATAAATTTGTTGAGGCCATTGAAAGAGTTCATAAGAACTTTCTTTGGTCTGGTGTGGAAGAAAGAAAAAGAATGTCACTTATTGGTTGGGAGGATGTTTGTAGACCAAAAAATGTGGGACGTCTGGGTTTCAGGTGTATTAAAACCATGAATAGGACTCTCCTTGCTAATAAAACCTAGAGAACCTTTTCCTCTAATGGTGAGTGGAATAGTATTTTAAGGAGCAAATATTTGGCCAATTCTGGATCTCTTAAGACCTTTCTTGACTCTAAAATTTTGCCTCGGGGATTGGCTCTCTGGAATGCTATGGTTAGAAGAAGGAAAGTTATTGAAATTGAAATTGGATAGAGTATAAGAAAAGGGAATCACTCAAGGTTTTGGGAAGATAGATGGATAATAATGGAGCCCTTAATTTCCTATGAAAGCTTCAATGGGTGAATTGATACTTGGAAGGCTCTTTATGGGACACATGTGAAGGACTATTGGAGGAATGGCGGAGTAGTGTATCTTGGCCAGATCAGCATGGATCTTGCTCCAATTCTATCTTTCTTGCTGGTTGTTCATATGGGATCGCATCAATAGGATGATCTTTTAGTTTGGACTCCTAACCTATCCAAAAGCTTCTTTGTCTCTTCAGTTGTCTCGATGATTTCCTCTTCTTCCACACCCCATCCCATTTGGGACAAACCATGGATTATATACCTTATTCCTAAGGTAAATATTTTCTTTTGGATTGTTCTTCAGAACAAAGTGCTCATGGTAGATAATCTATGCAAGCAAGGGTTTTAGATTCCCAATCAATGCTACTTGTGTAAGGAAGAGGAAAAAATGGTTAATCATCTTTTCCTCCACTGTCCATAGGTGACTTCTATTTGGGGAAGAGTTATTTCTCTATGAAACTTATCTTGGGTGTTTCCTAGATATTTAGAGGACTTCTTTGTTCATTGGAATACCCCTCTCTAGATCCTCCTATTTGTAGGTTTTGGTCTTTTATTTTTCCCCATTTTTATTGGGGTGTATGAAAGGAGCATAACAATAGAATCTTCAGGGACAAGGAGGCTCCAGAGAATATTGTTTATGCTAGAATATATAGGCTAATTGTGGAAAACACAAATTGTATCCCATGTAAGGAGCATCAGATGGAGGTTGTAGTGTGCACAGACTGTTACCTCAAGGTGGCAAAAGAGTGGCATATCAAAGTTGATGTTTCTAAGGCTTCTAAACTAGGGAAAAAGACTTGTGACGAGGTTTGCTAGATTCGGCCCCCCAAAGGGCTGGATAAAAGATAATTTTGATGGGGTGGTCAAGGCTAATCCTGGGCTGGCTGGGAGTGGGGGAGTGTTAAGAGATCACAATAGTAATTTTGTTTCGGTTGTGGAACTCTCCTTGGGCTCATAGTCTAATCACATAGCCGAAGCCATAGGTGCTTTCAGGGTAATCGATCTTGCAGATAAAATAAATTTTAAAAATACTTGGATTGAAGTTGATTCAAAAAACATTATTGAGTGCCTTCTTGGTAAATTCCTCCCTCATAGACTATAAAAAAGTGAATAGAAGAAGCTAAATCTATCTTATCAAACTTTGATAAAGTAAGAATTTCCCATTCCTTTAGGGAAGCTAATAAGGTGGCCGACTACTTCGCCAATGAAGGGGTTAAGAACATGGGTCGACAGACATGGAAGGCTTATAGCGATTAGGGAACTAACATCATAGCTTTAATTGATTATGATATCATTCATGGGAAAGATGCCATTTTAATAATGATGAAGTGGAGTAGACATTGGTACATTGTTATCATTTTATATGGTGGCGATACCTTAATTATCTCTACATGTGGTGAGGGTTGGCATATTTTGTGGGTGCTTAGGTTTCACTACTAGCTCTTTGTTTAGGTTACTTTCTCTGCATTCTATAGAAGATTGGCTTGTGAAAAAATGGGGGGAAGTAGGAAGAGGGTTAAGTCGAACAACTATGAGAAGCATAAGACAAATACGATTGTTTGGAAGCATACTGAAAGGGGGGCTTGAGTCCTTTTCTCAAGAAGCTCCATGGTGTTAACCCTGAAATTACAGAGTATTTCTCTAAAAATTGGAAGGAGGATGGGATTGTTCTCTTTGGAGAAAGGTTAAGATTGAGGAGAATCTCATTGGGGAAATTACTAGTCTCTCCATAGAGGGGATGAATTTCTTACATGACAAAAAATTCTCAAATGAAGAGATCATCAAATTTCCCAAAAGTGATGAGAAAAGGGAGAAGCTGGTCAAAATATCTAACAATTATTTTGATGCTAGGAAGGTCAAGATGCTTTGGAGAGAGGTACACACAACCATCATGGAATATATCACGGTGGATGACAGATTTACCAGAGTCTAAGACTACCACTTTACCGTCCTCAATCATTTTCAACACAAGGTAAGGATTTCATTTCCTTACTACCTGTTTTTCTCTCTAAAACATAGTATTAAAAAAGCACCGAAAAAAGCCCTAGGAAATATCCTGTGCTTCATGTGGGCCTTATTTTGTTAATCCAAGAACATTTTACTAATATACAATCCTTGTCCAACCTCATTTCTCCTTCGGCCTCAAAATGTTATAATACTAATATTAGCATGTCTGAGGACACGGGTGAATGGGATTCTAATTAGGAAGTGGAAAAGACTTTCCCCCTCTAAGATCGGGTCAAAGAAAACCTTACAGACCAAGCCTTCAAATAAAAAAGTCTCCTCTATGAAAACCCTCACTGGCACTTCTCATAAAGCTAAAAACAAGGAGAAAACCCTCCCCACAAAAAAGTTGGTTTCCTATTTTGAGGATTCCTTGGAGGACTCTTCCGCTGCCCCAAAGTCCATCAATGGATCCCATACCTCTTACCCTCAAACTGACAGAGAAAATAGGCCCAAGTTCCATAGGGATCTCAGACTCGAAGATCACTACTTTAAGCCTAACTAGGAATTTCCTTATGAATTTATGTCAATTTCTAAAAATGGGGTAGTTGACTACTTCAGAATCATTAAGTGGGTTTTCCGTGAAATTAACGACCTTAGTTTAAAGAATAGGGTTGTTTCTATTAAGATGGATGAAATGGAAGCTAAAGGGGTACCTCAGAAGGCTGTTGGGGCTTTATGGACCGAAGAAGAGAAGATGTCGATGGTCGAATGCCTCCAAAACACTGTCGAGCTCATGGATAAGATGAAGAAGGAAAATGAGAAAAACATAAAACATCTAGAAGGGGAAGCTGCCAAATATCCGGGTTACTATGAATTCCATCATGAAGCAAAGCCATAGAATTGTGAAGAATTTTTTTACTACAAAGAACACCGTGGTGGATAAGCTAGAAAACACTCAGTAGGGGACCTTGTTTGTGGACTTGGAAGCTGATAAAGACAAAAACCAGAAAAAGGATTCAAGCCCTTTGAAGAGGACTAGAGCCAACCTAAAAAGAAAAGCAAATTCTATGCCTTAGGATATCCACGAGTTGAAGTAGGTGGCTCAAGAGATGAACAACCTTGAAACCGAAATTGCTGAAACACTAAGGTCCTTAGGTTAGCTTTGTTTGTCTAATGCTAGAATTTTGCTGATTTTGTCTTGTTGCTGGTATCCTTTTGTGTCTATCTAGCAGCTTTCTTGTCTTGGTGTATTGTATTTGAATATTTTATTTTTCTTGTAAAGTTTGTGGTTTTAGGTCCCCGTAAAACCCATTTTTTTCGTAGTAAAAAACAACTTGTTCCAAATACTAGACCAGAAAGGGGAAATAACAAAAATCTTATCAGTAGATAGAAAGTATGAGAAACTGAGAAGACTCTTGAAGAAGATCCACTCCACATCAAAGAATCATCTATGAGAAAAGAGGGGATGTGAATGTTAGCCAACCAAGCTTGAAGGGGCTCAATGATGGGATGAACACTAATAAGATCGATCCATTTGCCATTTCCAATATAATCATCCACCCAGTAGTTGAACCTCACCACACATCTCTCTTTAAGCTGTAACACACAATTAAAGTCAATCAGAGGCTCATCTCCAACCCACCAATCATCCCAGAAATGAATTTTCCTCCCATTTCCAAGAATCCATATTGAGCCATTAAGAATAATAAATTTAGAATTATAAAAATTAGTCCAAAGATCAAAGGTCGCAACTGGTAAATTATAATTTTGTAAGGCACTTTGGATAGGAATACCATTAACATGGTATTTGTTGTGACAAATAGAGATCAATTCATTAGAATCCTTCAAGCATCTCCATAATTTTTTGGCCATAAGGGCTTTGTTGAAATCATAGATGTGCCTAATAGAAAGGCCTCCAAGTCTCTTTAAGAGACACACTTGATTCCAGGCCATAATATGAAGGTGATTTTTTGATTCAATACCTATCCATAAAAACAATTATAAGATTGTCTCCATGCGATCAACAAATTTTGAAGGAACTTTAAACAGATTCATAGTATAGACTGGTTGATTTTGCAAATAGGCCTTAATTAAATGAAGCTTACCAGCTTGGCTCAAAAGGGAACCTTTCGAACCTACCAACTTATTCTAGAAGTAATCAATCTAACCGTACCAGAAGGAATTAGGGGCACATCCTGAACACAACGGTAATTCCAAATAAGTCTCCGGTAATGAGGATAAATTACAACCAAGAATATCAGGTATCTTGGTTTGTCTATGGGCAAGTGTGTTAAGGAAAAAAGTAGGGCTTTTTGGCAGGCTGATCCTCTACCCAAAACTTCTTTCATAAAGATTAAGAATAGACTTCAAGAGTTTAGCTTCTGTCATAGAAATTTCCCCATCAACAAAGTATCATCCACAAATTTCTAGTGGGAGAAAACTTGGGATTGAGAGGAGGGGCAAAGCCCTTTGAGTCTTCCAAACCTCATCTCTCTCAGAATAATTTTATTGAGAGAATCACCCATTAGAATGAAAAGAAGTGGTGAAAGGGGATCACCCTGCCTAATACCTCTAGATGCCAAGAAAAAACCTGAAGGGGAACTATTGAATAAAATAGATAACTTTGAAGTAGATATGCAATGATTCACCAACCGAATTAATTGATCACAAAAACCAAAAGCCCATAGAATTTTTATTAGAAAGTCCCAATTAACCCTGTTGTAAGCTTTAAGAAGATCAAGATTAAGCAAAAATCCAGGTTTCTTGTTGACCGATAAAAAGTGAATGTTCTCATGAACAACAATGATACAATCCACAATTTGTCTTTCGGAAGCAAAACCATTCTTATGTTTTGAGATCAAAAGAGGAAGAAATTTCTTCAACCTAAAAACAAGAATCTTTGTGAAGATGTTGTAGATAGAGTTACATAGGCTGATAGGTCTGAAATCCTAAAAACAATTGGCATCTGATATTTTTGGGATCAAAATAATGAAAGTGGCATGGAGCTCTTTTAAAAGAGAGCGAGAACCAAAGAACTCTCTAGGAGCATCCACAATATCCCTTCCCACAATCTGCCAAAAAACTTGAAAAAAGAACATGGGAAAGCCATCGAGTCCAAGGACCTTGTTTCCTTGAAAGGAGAAAACAACCTCTTCAATTTCCTCAAGCAAGGGAGTTCTGATGAGCGCCTTGTTCATCCTTTGGGATAGGTTGTTGGGGATCTCACAAAGTAATTCTTTCTAGCAACTCACATCCAATTGCCCCTCCTAAGCCAGAAGGGAGGAGAAAAAATGAATAGTTTCTTGACTCATCTCTTCCTATTTATCAATCCAGTGGTTATTAACATTAATCTTCTTTATTTTGTTGGAGGCTTTGTGTTTCAGAATTGTCATGTGAAAAAACTTGGTGTTCATGTCCCCACTTTTGCGCCAGATGGCTCTAGACTGTTGTTTCCAATATTCTTCTTCTTTAGAAATAATATCATGAAGTTTAGAGAGGATTTCAACTTCCTTGTCCATGATATGAGGATCATAACCCAAGGTTTGAATGTGTTGTTGAATATATCAAGATCCTTTTTAAGAGAGTCCTTCCTTTGGAAGATATCACCAAAACAAGATTTATTCCATTTCTCGACATTGGATTCCACATTAAAGAGTTTTTTGACCCTGGATATCAATATCCCACCATTCAACATTTTTTCCATATAGGTCATTATTTAGGGTCCACATCTTCTCAAACCTGAAGGGGAAATATTTCCTTCTAGAGAGAGAAGATATACTCATAATGATCAGAAAATGGTCAGATCCAATCCTTGAATAAGAAGAGAGATAACATGAAAATTCCATCATCCAGTCTGGGGAAAAGAGCCCCCTAACCAACCTAACTTGGATAAGATCATAACCACTATGTCTGTTTGCCCAGGTAGATCTAGCTCCATTAAGCTCCACGTCCATCAAACCCAAAGAATTAATCATGTCAAACACATATTTCTTATTATCTTCATAAATTTGAGCCCCTCCCATTTTCTCATCATTTGAGAGTGGGGTGTTAATGTTCCCCATAAAAATCCATTATCCTTAGGGACATATTGTCTAGCATTAATCAAAGAAGACAAAAAAGCTTTTCTAGCATTTTTATTGTTCGGAGCATAAATGTTGGAAATGATCCACGAAGAACCATCTTTCAGATTAGTGAATCTAGTGGTAACATGGTTATAAATGGAGAGGATAGTCGTACCTTGGATGATTCTTAGATTCTATAATAAAACAATACCACCAAATGTGCCATCAACATCAGAGCAATGAACACCACAGTCTTTAAAAACAGCTACCTTCATTTTCTCCAGTCTGCCAGACAACATTTAAGTTTCTTGAATAAGGAAGTAGTCAGGTCTATGATCTCGCACCAAATTAGAGAAGAGATAATTCTTGTGGGGGTGATTAACCCCCCTAATATTCCATGAGATGATCCTCATTTAACAGGGGAGAGGGATCCAATCCACATTTCCTGAAGAGTTCTTTGGGCTGCATGGACAATCTCTGCTTTACTTTGTTTATCCATGTTGAACATATTTTTTGGCCTTCCCACCCCTCTTGGTTCAGATCCACAATCCACTCTCTGTCTATTCCGAGCTTTAACTCTAGTTGAGCCCAATGCCGAGCCATTTTTGAAAGAAGCAGGGGAGCTGCATTTACGGTTTTGGGGTTTGAGTTCAATAAAAGAATTTGAATCTTCAACCTGTTTCTCAGAAGATTTATTTTCTAATAACCTAACAATACTTTGATAAATTTGGGAATCTGGGGAACTGCACACCTCCATGTTATGCATAGAACTAGTCTTTAGATTAAGGGATTCACCCATAACTTGAGAGTCAGGATGTCAAGACTCCACTTGAGGAGAAGCACCCTGATCATTTGAAAAGTCAACATATCTACAGGAGGATTCTGGATATTATCATTCAAGGCCACTTTCCCAAATTGATCATCCTAGCTAGAAGACACCTCTCCCTCAAAAGACAAGGTCTACTAGGACTCTCCAGGTGGGACTAGCTGGGATGATTTCTTCTTCCAAACTTTTTTCAAAGGAGATTTCTTCGGACAATCCCTAGCCCAATCACCAACTTTTTTCCAATGAAAACACACAAGGGCATGGACTCATATTCCACTTTCTAAACACTTTTCCCCAATTTTGAGTTCAAAGACATTTCCAAGGAAGATCAACAGATTGCTTAATATTGACACATTAACGAGCTTAAACCAATCTTCTTTTAGCCACAGTCATCGGATCGATACAGAAGAGCTCACAAAAACAAGTAGACAAATCTAAAAATATTTCCTCATCCCAATATTCCAAGGGTAGGCAAAGGAGGAGAACCCAAATGAAGGCTTAATTGCATTCCCAATCTTTAGGATTAAACCCAAGCACCCATTTTTTCAATGCTAAAGATGATTTATCCAACATTCAGGGGCCTCCAGATAAAATAGATCTTACATCCTCATCACAGGTAAAGGAAAAGGAGAAAAAACCATGAGCCATAACAATCACCTCAATCTGACCTTTCCCTTTCCACTTGCGGGCCACCCAAGCCTGAACCGACTCAATATAAGGGCTTTGACCAACAAATTTTCCAACCAAAACAAAGGCCAAGTTAGCCATGTTTTTATCCATAATAGAGTCCAATATAGAGATGGAAAAGGAATCAGACTCCAGCTCTGCACACTGGAAAACAGGGGAAGTCAACTTACCCTTGAGGCGTGAACCAAAAAGTGCCGACCATTTCTTATTGCAAACAGAAGAAGAGGACGCCTCCTTCTTCTTGGAATATTCCATGGGACCCTCCACCGTATGCGAGGCAGATACACTGTCAGGACGACCATCCTTGTTACACGTTGGAACTTGCAGGGTTCCACCATCCCACATCGCATTGCCCCCTCCATAAGATTTTTCCTCCTCCTTCGCATCTCTTGTGAGTCCCTCCACGTGAACTCCATCGAGTCCGCCATTTCTGCAATTTCCCACCCTTGAAGATTCAAATTCTTCGTCAACTCCACCATTTCATGTATTTGATGTTATGTGAAGGATTTGTATATATTTACTATTTCTTTTTCAAACAATTTGTATAAAATTTAATGTCATGAATAAATTTGCTATTATATATTTATATATATATATATATATATATACTAATGACATGATTGTAACTCTTGTGCATCAATATTTTTGCATGATTCTATAGCCACAAATAAAAATTGATTAGGTTTGTAGAACCCATCTAACCAAGACTTTTTAGATGTACCAAAGGTTGACGATGGTTCTAGAACTAGATTAGGTTGTCAACAAGGGTTTACTCATTAATACCAAGTACTAAGAGATTTCTTTTTCAATGGTTGCCGAGTGTTTAGGTGGTTCTATAAGCTTCAGTAAATGTGGATATACAAAGAGAGGAATGGGAGAATATGAAAGAGGTGGATTGTGATGTTCATCAAGGATTTTATTGAAGTTGCAAACGTTATTTAGGGCACTAATAGGCACATAGAGCATAAAAATAGACAACCATTAATTTGTGATAAGGAAAAATACATTAAAAATGATTCATTAACTTTAGAGTCAAATTGTTAGATTTAATTAGTTTGTCTTCCAAAATATGATTCATTTGTATTTGCAAGAGTAAAAATATTATTTATTTATTAATTTTGATTAATATATGTAGATATATTTTATTAAAAAAGAGGTAGAATTTTCACAATAAAATCAACCTTACATATTCACAATTCAATTGTATTAGATTTTGATCAACAAAATAATATAATAATTTATGATATGAGATTTCCACAATCAGTGCTGTATTCTCTTGATTTTTTGTGGATTCTATTATGTATGTATTTTTAATCATCAGGAAAAATACATACACAATTGATTCTAGAAAAAAATCAAGAGAATATAATAATTTTTCACTTTTGTCTTATAAATAAAATATAAATTGTTATAGAGTATTAATATAACAACTACATAAATTTTAAAATCATGCTATTATCAGAACATAAGAAAGAGAACTACTTTGTAGTCGTCCACAAATTATCCCCAAACACTAGCTGAAAATCTGTGTGTACCGATTTCTCCATCTCCAACAGCTTCCATCCAATATGTCCATTTATATGCTGGCAACCTGCATATGGGACACTGATTTTCCCTCTTCAACCATTCTTCAATGCATTTCCTGTGAAATATGTGGCGTTCATCACAACGCAAATGGCATGCTGCTTCTACCACTTCATAATTGAATAAACAAATTGGACAATCAGCAATTTCATTAATATGATTCTCTGAAATGTTTATGGTGGGCAGTCCTTCTACCATTTGTCTTATCTCTCTCTCCCTCTGTCTCTCTACTCTTACTTTCAGATCGCTTGACGAGATTCCCGCAATCATATTTTCTACCATGTACAAATTAAGATCGATCTCTATGATTTGATCACGGAATAAGTCGCATTCAGGCATGGGAATCTCCCACATGCATCTCTCCATTTCGACTTCAGAAGCGTCAAACACCTGCTGTAATGAACCAAGAACAATCTTAAACCGGTTAAGATGACATGCGAAGTTATAAGCTTGATTTTGTGGGTCTGCTTCGTACGCTGTTCTCTCTCTAATCAGATCAGTTTTCAATGCACAAACACGAGCGCTCAGGTCTGTTAAACAGTGCCCGTAAAGATCCAGCTCAACTATGCTGTCATAAATGCTGTAATCTGCTTCTCCTTGATGGGCCATTTTCTTAACTGAATTACAGATTTGAAACTTCAAATAGTTGAGTTATAATTGATGCTCGCTCTCCTTCATGTATATCATATCATAGCAATAAATTAAAGAGTTAGAGAATGCGGCAACATCTTAGGTTTTAAGAAATGTAATAACCAGCACACCTAAGTATATGTAAAGTATGTCAGTAATTAAAATTAAATGTAATTGTAAATAAATATATAATCTAATGTAATTAAATTATTATTATTTAAATATCATTTACATAAATGTTCAAATGAAGCAAGACTAAATACATTGACTCTTTGTATCCCAAAAAATATATTGTATTCAAATAAATTCAAACATAGAGGTCGAAAATCAGATTGACATTAACTCTAATTAAATACAAACCTTTATTAAACCCAAATTTCTAATTAAACCCAAACCCTAATCATAAATTAACAATAATCTTAATTGAACTATTTTTTTCTTCTTGTATCTTACCCTAATTAAATGTTAACCCTAAACCACAATTTACCATTTAAACTAATTGAACTATAGATTTTACTATATCATAATAAAATGATCCTTGTTAAACCCCAACTCAAAAATCTCCAAATTCTTATATTATCATACTTGATGAATGCAACAAACCTAAATTCAAAATCAGCTGAGTATTACGCAGCCTACTTAGTGGTTTCAGCGGACACTGAAATTTACAGATTAGAGCCAGATGAAATGTGGTCTTAAGGATTTGTTGAGAAGGCTTCAGAAAATTCAGAGCGAAAGCCAAATTCCACAACGTTTGCCAGAAATGTGGTCTAATGGGCTACAGTGGACTATAGAGATGGCAGGGCAGGCAAAGCATGCACTTAATGAAATCTTAAAGTAAATATTAATAGCAGATGAAAATTATTGTTTGCCCTTTAGGCAACATTCCCCCTGTCTAAGGATTAGCAGAAAATGGGTTAGTCCAAAAGGATTTAAAATTTTCTAGGCTGGGATCTTACGAATGGTTTAAGATTCTATTTTTCAGAACAAAATAAATAGATATAAAACCTAAACCCTCACCATTGTGGCTAATTGTGGCTAATCGTGGCTTATCGTGGGCTGTGATGAAAAGGGAGCTCTGAACACCATAAATAAATTGGACCATCAACTTAGTAGACATTCATGTAGAAATGTGGTAACATTGACAGAGCGTTAGAGTTGTTTAACATTGAAATGTAATAACATTGAGAAGGTGATAGAGTTGTTTAACCTAATTTACATATTCTAAACAGGTAATAAAACATCATTAAAGAATGAAGATAAGGGTTTAGAAACATACAGAGCATGGAGGTAACGATCAGTAGCATGCTCTGAGAGCCTCCATATCTCACCCCCTTCGACTACTTTAGTAGAATACAATTTATAGCTGTCTTATTGCTTGTTTACCAGAACTCTTCGGCTACTTCTGCCTTGCCTCCTCGCCTTCCTCTCCTTAAAAATAAAGAAAAAAAAATTGATTTTAACCATATTTATCTGTCACAATCTCTATGAATCTGTCAAAACATTTTTTTATTTTTTTAAACCAAAAAGTTATAAGAGTATCTGGACTATATCTCTGCCTCCGTCCGATTCTTTCACCTTCTGTCAATTAGATATATCTAGTTCCATCATTATCAATCAATGCTCTACTAGTTTATATATATTAATATTATATATAAAATACATGGAGAGATATCTTTTTTTAAGTCTCTATTTTTTATCAATTTTATACCAAGACATCTTGAAAATGATATCTTTCCACACATTTTATATATAATATTAATATATTGAAGCTAGTAGCAGTCATGACACAACATGGAAAATATTATTAGATAAATTAATATGTGATTATAGTATTGTATTATTAAATATAATTATATTAATATCTAATAATACTATTATATTTATAATTATTATAATTATATTCCTAATCATTATTTGGGTTAGGGTTTAGGGTTAGCATTAGGATTCTAATTTGTTATTAAGGTTAGATTAGGGATAGGTTTTAAGTTATGGTTAGGTTTAATTTCTAGGGTTAGTGTTAGGTTTATGGTTGCAGTTAGGGCTAAGGATTATTTCTAAGGTTAGCGGCTAGGGTTAGAATTAGGGTAGGGGTTGTGATTATGATTAGAGTTAGGGTTTATGATTATGGTAAGGCTTATCGTTAGGTTTATGGTTTATATCGTGGTTGGGATTAGGGTTAGAATCATGGTTAGGTTGAGGGTTTAGGGTTATGGTTAGGATTATGGCTAGGATTAGGATTTACATAATCGTTAGGGTAAGGGTTAGGATTATGGTTAGGGTTACTATTTACATAAAGGTTATTGTTAGGGTAGGATTAGGATTTACATAATGTTTAGGGTTAGGGTTAGGATTATGGTTTGGGTTTACATCATGCTTAGGGTTATATTATGATTAAGATTATTATGGTTATGATTCAGATTATAGTTATAGTTAGGATTAGGATTATTATTAGGGTTAAGGTTAAGATTAATGATTAGGGTTAGGTTAATGGCTATATGGTTATGGTTAAGGTTTACATCATGGTTAGGATTAGGGTTTGCATCATGGTTATGCTTAGGGTTAGGATTAGCATTCTATTAGGGTTTACATCATGGTTGAATGTAGTGTCAGGTTTAGTGTTAGGGTTAAGTTTTAGAGTTGGGGCTTAGGATTATGGTTAGGGTTAGGGTTAGGGTCAGGGTTATGGTTTTGGTTAATATTTCAAGGTTAGGATTAGTATTATGGTTAAGGTTTACATCATGTTAGTGGTATTTTTAGGTTTAGGGTTAAGGTTTAATTTTGTTTAAAGTTAAGCTTCTAGTTCAATTCGGTTTTAGGGTTCAATCAATGTTATTGTTAGCATTAAATTTGGTTTCAAGGTTATGGTTGGGATTGGGGTTAGGGTGAGGATTATGGTTGGGCTTAGGGTTTAGGGTTATTGTTATGATTATGACTAGGCTTAGCGAGGCTGGTTAGGATTATGGTTAGGGTTAGGGTTTTCATCATGGTTAGGGGTAGTGTTAGGGGCGGAGATAGTGTTAAGGGTTAGGGTTAGGATTTAAATCATGCTTGAGGTTAGGATTAAATAACTAGGGTTAACATTTAGATTATAGTTGGGATTAGGTTTTAGGGTTATGGTTCAGATTATGGCTAGGGTTAGGGTTAGCATTATGGTTAGGGTTAGAATTATGGTTAGGGTTTACATAATGGTTAAGTTAGGGTTTAGCATTATTGTTAGGGTTACTATTTACATCATGGTAAGGGTTAGGCTAAGAGTTATGGTTATAGGTTGCGCTAAGGATTAGGATTAGGATTAAAATCATGGTTAGTGTTTCCATCATAATTAGGTTTATGATTATGGTTAAGGTAAAAAATTAGGGTTCAATTTCAAGTTGGTTTACAATTAAGTGTATGGTTAGTTTGATTTAGAGTTAAGCTTAGTATTTTGGTAAAATTTGGTATTTATAGTTATCTCTTTTAGTTTTCAATTGAAAAAAGGTTAATATTGGTCAATTTATTAGTTTTTAGTTTAATTATTTTACTTAGTGTTTCTATTTGTTATATTTGACATAGATGTTATTCTATGCTTAAACTAGATTTCTATACTTCATTTATTTAATTAAAATGATTCGTTTCAATAATATATCTATGTTATTTTTATTTTCTTTCAAAAAATTATCAAAAACTATTAAAAATATTAATATATCAAAATTTAATTAATTAAACGAACAATTCATATATTTATAATATTATTAATCATATAAAAGATGCACTACATTGACAACTTTTGTTAGTCTAGTAAATTAAAAAAAAATTAACTTATTTTTATGTATTTTATAGACGGTCAAAGTTATTCCAATGTATAACCAATATGTATGTACTAATATTGAATCAAATGATAAAATTAAATAGATGGCTACATATTAGAAGGTCAACCATCTCAATCTTTGAAAAATTTAGATCAAATATCTTTTTTCATCTATCATTTTTTAAAACAGTAAAAAAATTCAATCAACCTTTTAAAGGGATACAAATTATGTGCAGCTATTTAAAATCAACTAACCTATACAATATTAAAAATCATTGTAAAAAATACATTCCCAATTTGATCATGTACTTTATTAATTATTTAATTTAGTAAAAGATGAATTTGATTTAGTTTTAGAGTTAGAATTCAATTTGGTTTTCTATTAATGTGACAAATAATAATTTTCTTAAGTGTTAGGATTCAAATTGGTTTAGGGCACTTGATGTTAATTTTGATTTAGGGTTAAAAAGTTAAAATATTCAATAATTTGCTAGTTTTCAATTTTATGATTATATATAATGCTAAGCAAGTTTAATAGGTTATATTTATCAGATTGATAAAACTAAAAAATTAACTCCATTGTATGTAGTGCTTTTCATATTTGAGAGACATAGATGTTCTTCTATGCTTAGTTTAGTTTTCCATGGTGCATGATTCCTTTCAAAAATATATCTATAATATTTTATTTTCTTTCAAAATAATTAAAATGAAAATATTAATATATTGAACTTTAAATTAATGAAAAAACAAATAATAGATTTTATACTAATATTGAATTTAGAAACATTTAAAATTTAAGAACATAATTTTTTTTATCTATCTAAATTGAAAATTAAAAACTAATATCTTATTTTTCAAATATTTGTGTATACATATAGCTTTGATTTTTTGAATTAGAAACATTATATTATATGTTTTAAATTTAAAAATATTAAAAATTTGTTTCTAAATTGAAAAAATTAATAATGTCTTTTACTTTCTTATCTAAGCTTTTTGTTTATAATATTATTCTTGAAAATTTCATAACTTTTATTTATTTGTTTATAATTATATTTGAGAAACATTTAAAGAGAGATAGCCTAAATATATCTTAAGGAAATATATGTTAATTAAATTTGATAATATTTAACATTTAAAAATATAAATAAACCACAACTATTATATTAAAATGAACTTACAATATTCATTTTTTTTATTTCATCAAAGATTAACACTTAGAAGAAATATTTATTATTGCAAAATTGAAAATACTAAGTAATCTGATCTGAAATATTCTTTTATTAATAAATAATTTCATATCCTCTTCTTAAATAGGAGAAAAAATAAAATAAATTGTAATTTACAACCTTTACCAATATGTAATATTCATGCATTAAAAAATAACGATGATTGCAGTTTTTGATTAAGTGAAAAATAGGTTTTGAATGGACCCTGAAACCCATTACAACATTACATAATAAGATTGAACCTTATAGACCCACATAGATAGAACATAAAAACAAAGATAAAACAGCTAGCAAAAAGCCAGTCAAGGATAAAAACCAGCAAAAGGATAGCACACAAGCGCACAAGGGACAACAAAGGACCTGCAAAGAAATTGAACTAAGTAAAAAATTTAAGGATCTCCACAACTTCCAGCTCTAGCTATCCATAGAGGTAGCTACACTCTTAATTTCTTTGATCTCCTTATTAGAATGTAGTGCCTTCTTCCTGGTACTTGCACATGTTCTCTTATGTGGGCCAACATAAGTATCTTCAGCGCTCATATATTTGTCTTCCATAACTTCAACAATAGGTTTGTCCTGGTTGACCTGCTCCAACTTGGCGACCAGTATCTTTAGGTGTTCAGCAGAGCCCTTGAGGATTTTATAACTCTGGTCCCTAATTTTCTTGAGGTATGCTCAAAACTGGAAACCCTCCTCTCCAGATCTTTAAAACTAGCCTCCACAACTTTAAAATTGGAGCCATAAGAATTAGTAATGGATTCAGCATCGCTAACCACTTTTATCAGCTCCCTCAAATTATTAGGGCAACAGTTAAGCTTACCAGTGCTCATGGGTTCAATAATTTCAGTCTTGTTGGAGGAAGTACATTGCTTGGCTTTTATGCCCTTGACCTCAGGAAAGACCCATTTCATTAACTCAAGTAGAAATCCAATGCTCCATCCTTAGCAGTTTGCATCACATTGATAATAGGATCTTTGTCATCATTGTTCAAGTTAGTAAACATAGTCTCTTGTTTAGGAGTTTCCAAATCAACAAAACAGATTTTGTCATTTATAGAAGAGAAACCCTCACCTATCGCATCCTTAAGCATACTATCAACATGTGAAACAAGGTTGTTAGAAGCTAAAGGAGGGGACAAAGATTTGGAATTGCCCACATCATCCCCCGGGCTTGTGGCAGAGATAGAGGGCATAATATTTGTCTTCTTCTTTGGATGAGAGGCAACCCACTCATCCTCATTCTCCATCTCCATACCCTCATTGTCATCATCTTCTTCCTCATACTAGCTCTCCTCTTGATTCTTCTTGCTCCTACTCTTAGTCACTTTCCCCCAATTCTTCTTGGAAGACCCAACAATAATTTCTTTGCCTTTACCTTTGCCAGTATTCTTAATAGGGGTAGTCATGTTTGTATCCTCTTCTAATTCTGTCTCAGACCCCCCTTCCTCCACATCATCTGAATCATGAATGTCCTCTTCTGAGGCAGAATGATCAGAAATGGTTTGTTGTATGGAAGTGGATTTGACATAATCATACAATAACACCATTAAACCTTAATGGAGAGAAGGGTTACTATTCGGATTATCCCTAGCATCCTTAATACTGATATTCAGAGAACATAGAAGATAGAAATGAATGAAAACCTTATCTTTATTATTAAAATGATTCAACAAAACAAAATGATACTCGTAGACCCAAGTAAACCTCCCCTCTAGAGTAATGTATTGCATAATTACAAATAAAACCCACCTCCAGACCTTCTTTATCACCTTGGGAGAGTAGTAGGTCTTACTTCCCTTGACCAATTTGGCCTTTGTAGCCTCCTCTTTTACAAATATCTTGATGTCAGAGTCATTGAGTTTTTCAATCTCTAAAAAAATTCCTACCATCAAGGGGGAGACCAACAATATCAACAATAACACCCTCGTCGATATTCATCTTCCTTCCGCAAATAGTAATCCTGTTGTCCTTCCAAAGTTCTTTAAATATTTTGGTAATGGAGGGGTTTGGCCTTGCAAACACTCTGTGAAGTGAGTCATATTACCAGCATCCAAAATCTCCCACACCTTAGGCTTTTGATTCCATTCATCGTAGGATAGGGGCTCCATTCTCTTCCTCTTTCCTCCCATCACACCTCCAACAACACTGTTCAAAACCTCCTCGATATCCAGAAACAACAATAGAGCTAAACCCAAGATTAAGTATGATCTGTTAAATTTAGGAACCCCAAGGCTAAAAGCAACAAGAAAAACCCAGAAAGCATGCAGGGTCATTTCAGAATTAATCTCTGATCTGTCAATAGAATGACACCCTTCACAAATAATAATAACTTTATTCATTGGAGAGTACATTATAATCATCAATAAGAAGTCCCACTTTCCCATAAATCCAATCATAATTAAGGATGGCACATGCTTCATGGGGAAGATCTAGTGCACCATGCCAACGAATTGGTTGATCAGATCGCACTACCACATTACCAATCTAGTCCACCATACCGTTAGCTTCTCTGTAGCCATGAGATATAAAGAATTGCTCAAAGTAGTTAATTATATCTTTGGCTAAAGTTAAGATATTGTTGATTTTCCAATAAAGGGGGTTAAGACCCTAAGGCATTTATTATATTATTAGAGTCCCCTTCAATCCATACTTTTTAATGTCCTATCTTTTTAGCTAGAAGAAGGGATTGAAGAGCAACTATAGGCTCGGCTAAGTGACTAGTCTAACATCTCAAAGGTAGTGCCACCACCATAATACATTGGCCAAATTCATTTCTTATCACTTCCCCATGCCCAACCAACCCAAGGTTACCCTTGGATGCCCAATCAAAGTTGATTTTAACCCATTCATTCAACATAAAGTTTCACTTACAATTTTCTCTATTATCTTTCTTGTGGACCAAAGCTGAAGTAGTTGAGATTTTCTAGGTTTTGAAAATGGATTTATCACCTTCATTGCCAGGAGGATGAATATTTCCATCACCATTCAAATTCTCCATAATAGTTCTCCTGATTTTAGCGAAAACCACTTCTGAGGGAGACATGGTCTCTAAAAATTCTATTGTTCCTCTCTATCCAGATTCACCATAAAACATAGGTTAAAAAAAGGTCCCACAACGTCTTGATGGATTTTTTGGAAGAATAACACGTCCTTTCTCTGAAGCAATCTTCAATAGAAGAGGGGAAAACCCAACTCAAATTCCACATCTACAAGATTTGGGACCAAATTTGGGAGGAATAGGCACAATGGATTTAAATGTAGTTAACTAATTCTTCTTCACTCAAGCTGAGATAACACCTATTAAGATAGTAAAATCCCCTTTGGTATAAATTGTCAGTGGTAAGAATATTATTTTGCAGAAGAATCCAAAAAAGATATTTACTTTAGGGATAAGACCCTAGATCCAAGCTTTAGACTAGCAAGAGGGGGGCTCCTAGGAACGAGACAACATAAGGACAATAGAAGCCATCAAAAAATTATGTGAAGGGGCATTGGCCTAGATAATTCTATCTTCAAAGTCCAATATAAGCACAATAGAGTAGAGAATCTTCATCAAAGGATTAAGTCAAAGATCGATGTTATTCAAATTTATCCATTGATTGGAATGTCGATAATGAGCAACCATAATACCAAACCTCTCTTTACAGATTTTCATGAAAGGAGAGAAAACATCATGGACACTAAGACGAGTATCCATTATCCAAATATCATTCCAGAATTTTATGTTTCTGCCATTTCCAATAGATCAGGCCTTTCCTATACTCGCAGTCTGCTTAGCTTGAACTATGCTATTCCAAATCATAGAACCTATGGGAGTTACAAAGGAAGATAGAAACTAAACAAAAGATGACTCCAAGTGCAAATATTTGTTCGTCTAGATTGAGTTTCACTAACCATTCTCACCTTACATCCTCTAGACTTGTTTAGCGAGGAGAGCTTTATTGAGAGTTTTTATGCTTCTAAGACTAAGGCCTCCCATACATTTTAGCCTACAAACATTTTCCTAAGCAATGAGAGAAACTCATTTTCTCTCCTCCACACCTGACCATAAGAAATATTTTTGAATTTTTTCAATAGCTTTAGCAAATTTAGCTAGAATTATAAATAGACTTAAAGCATAAGCCAACATATTTTGAAGGGAGAACTTCAAAAGTTGAACTTTCTCAGCTTATCTTAAAAGAGCGCCTTTCTACCTAGTGAGCATCTTGTGGAATCTATCCACCAAGTTATTCCAAAATGAATCAGGAGGTTTACTACATATGGAGAGGCCCAAATAAATTGAAGGAAGCAGGATGACCATGAAACCGAAAAAATTTTCTATACAAATTTGTCTGTCTTCAGGGGTGTTGATAAAGAATAGAGAGCTCTTAGCCCAATTAATAAGTTGGCGTAAGGCTTGACTATAGCTATTCAAGGTTCACCATGTAAGCTTCTTATGTTTTGTTGTTGCTTTTGTTGTGTTGCTCTTGCTACATAAGCTGGTTGATTATCTTTGAGGGCTTTACCAATTATGGTTGCGTTAAGTGGCATCAAAGCTAATTATGGACTAGCTGGTGGAAGAATTGTTTGTAAACATGGAGGCATTCCATTGGGTGGATAGATCACCAATTGGAGGTAGGCTATGTGTGTGTGCAATAGATTGCCAAGGGGAGGAAATTGAAAGTGGTAGTTAGATCACTGAGTTGAGGTAGTTCAACAGAGTGGAAGAGGAGATGTCACATAGAAGGACAAACCCTCAGAGGGTAGAGAAGATGATGGAAGAATTCAAGAATAAAGTGGAACGAAATCTAAAATGCTTTGGCTGGATTGCGGAGAAACCCTGATTCTATAGATGAATATGGGGAAGCCAGTGAAGAGATTGAGGAAGCTAAAAGACCGGAAGAAGAAAGAGAGGAAATATTCCCTAGAGTAGTGGTGCAAGTGAGTAAAGTTCATAAAGTTGAAGGTTCCAACTTTTTTGGAATGCTGAACCCGAAGGATCTGATCGATTGGATCAAATAGTTGGAGGATTACTTCGAGTTTGAGGATGTCAAGGACCCGCAGAGAGTCTGGTTGGCATAGACTAAGTTGAAAGGGAATGCCACCTTGTGGTAGAAAGAACTATAGAAAGTCAGAGTGGAGAATGGTTAATTAAAGATCACCTGGTGGAGATAGATGGTTGCAAGATTGAAGGCTAGGTTCATACTGGGAAACTATGAACTGGAATTGTTCAAGAAGTTGTAGAACCTGAAACAGACTTACTTTTAACATTCAATATGAGATGAGTATGTTGAAGGTTTCCATAGTTGAAAAATCTTACCAGTATGCTTTGAAGGCTTAGGAGAAGATAAGGAGAAGACAACTGAATACAGCGAAGGAGAAATTCAAAGGACATATAAGTGATAGTATGAAGAAACTGGTTGAGGAAGATGAATCAAAACCTAAGTGGAGTAAACAATTAGAGAAAAAAATACATAGGGGAGCCACTAGTAGTACCAGAAGCAATTTTATTGGCATATGGTACAAGTGTGAAGAAACTGGACATAGATTCTATTAATGTAGTTAGGTTATGGCAAGAAGTTGTGTAGCAAATGAGAAACCAGAAGGTGAAGGTATTGAATTTGACTATGCACCATAGCAAGGAGAATCCCTTATGTTCAGAAGAAAGGAAACTAGATCTACTCAAAGGAAGAGTCTTTTACGGACTGTGTGTAAATTAGGTGGTAAATATTGCAAGGTTATTGTAGATAGTGAAAGTAATGATAATTTGGTATCTGAGGAGGTGGTTGTAAAGCTTGGATTGAAGAGGCTTGAGAATCCTTTTCCTTATGAGGTGAGTTGGTTACAAGATGATCAAAATATAGAGATAAAGGAATAGTATTTGGTGAATTTTAATATCGGGCCTTTCATAGATAAAGTTTTGTGTGATGTTGTATCTATGAGTGCTTGTCATGTCTAATTGGGAAAACCTTGGAAGTATGATAGAGGAGCTATTTATAACTATAGAAGAAACCTAGTTCACATTGATTTCTTTGAAGGAGAAAGAGAAGGAGGTGAAGGATTCGAGTCCTGAGAAAAGTTGCATTACAGAGAAACCAATGGTAGAGGTTATACCAGAAGGTTTACAGAAAGATCTGATAGAACTAGTTATAGAGGTTACACCATAGGGTTTGAAGAAAGATCTAAGAGAACCAGTGGTAGAGGTAATATTGGAGGGTGACATGAGTTTGCAGAAGGATCTGATAGTTGATCCTAATTGACAGATGGAACTAGTTGACAAGGAGCTTATGATGACAAACCGAATGAAGTCTTGTTGTAGAAACAAATCAGAGTTGTAGAAGAAAGAATGCAGTAAATAGAGAAAATGTGAAGATCTGAAGCACTTGAAGAGAAACAAAGAGATTCAGAGGTTAGAGAAGCCAATTGAGGCACTAAAGGAGCTAAAGAAGAGGTTGGCAAAGAAAGAAGATGTTTGGATCAGAAATGGGCATGGGGTCTTTATTTTGAATCCTTTAAGATGTTCATGAGTTTCCTCTCATGAAAATATTTTTCTACCTGGGTTGTCTGATGTAGGAGCATCCCCAATCAATGAGAAATCTTGCATCAACCAAAAATATTTCCTTTCAGTTTTGTTCTTGTTAAGTTCTTTCTGCAGTTTTATGTGATCTTACCTGTTGGTACTAATAGTTACTTGTTCTTTGTGGAAGATCTTATTTTTGGTTTCTATGCTAGTTCATGTGCTTAATTCTAGATTTCCCATTCATTTGGGTTCTTTTGCGGTCATTTATCACTTCCATTTGACTATTTCTGGGTTCCAAGATAGTTCTTGTGCTTACCGGTTGATTTTCCTTCAATATCGACATAGGTCTTGGCATGTGGATCTATTTCGAGTCTTTTCCGATGTTCTTTGGCATGTGGTCAACCTTCCTGCTGAATCGAACCTCTTGGTTGTTATTTTCTAGAAAGATTTATTTAATTCTTAGGGCTGACTAATTACATGTTTCATTTTCCTGCATTGGTAAACGTAATCTTATGAGGCCGACCCAAATATGTTCCAGTGTGTATAAATATGATGTTATGTAATCATTGTTGGTATAATAGATGGTGTTGCCACCACCGGTTCATCAAATTAGTATGGTCATAGATGAATAACACTTACCGGTGAATAAGGCCAAGCTCTTAGGCAAGTAAACCTCAATTGTTTACTCATGACTACAAACAATATGGAGGATTCGGTGCTTCCCAAATATGCATTATTGACATGCCGAAGCAATATTAGTGATAGAAGACTAATCGATTGAACAATAATCAGAGCAGCTGACCGGTCAGTCAAGCATCTGATAGATGTTGAGATTAGTTTCTTAAACTGACAATTGAAATGATGACGTGGTCACAAGAGGTGACTCAGATTGTAGTTTATTAGTCTTATGCATGACTAAAATACTTTGGACTGATAGGTGATTAGTCTAATTGATGATCTGTGACTAGTGGAAAAAGGTGAAGAGTTACACTAGTGATATAAGTTGAAGGATGATATCCATTGAGAATCTCCGAGCAGTGACCAATAAACTAGATGTGATGACCAAAGGTAAGTCAGTCATGGCGAGATATCATAAAAAAAATAGATAGTGAAGACTATAGTAGTTAACAACTAGTTAAGGTGAGATTTGTGCATATTTTTTGGTTCACATTCAAAACACAAAAATTGACCCAGAGGTTGCTAAAATTATGAGTTACAGAGGCAGTTAAGGATGAGTCACTGATGAGATTGATGGAGACCCTATAGAGAGAGTGTAGGAAGATTTGGAAAATTTTGAAACTTTCCAAATCTACTGAGTTTTGTATAAAGTTATTTTGGTGAAAACCAAAAAGATTGATCATTAAAATTGCATAGTGCAATTCTTAGGAGAATCAATCCAGCAAGGTGAGAAGAGGGAAGAACTATTAAGTGAATAGGAGAGTGCTAAAGAGAGTGTGCAGAGCTCAGATAGTGTGAAGAGAAAAGAAAGAGTGCACAACACTAGTAGAGTGCAAAGCAAGTGTGATGCAGAACATCGGTAGAGTGCAGAGCAAGTGTAACTAATGGACAAACCAAAGAGCTTCATTTGAATCTGATTAAGCTAAGAGTAGTTATTACATCATATCATTCTCTCTATCATTTTCTAATAACTAAAATAGTATAATCCCTTAAGCGAGTGGACTTAACAGGTCCCTTTGTAAAATCCCTTAACTGGGTGACACCTAACAATGTCTTTGTAATCTCCTATCAGGGATGGATGGCTCCTCACCGGGTGTACTCTAGAAGAGTGCACATTTTGTAATTTTCTACTCACACCGTGGTTTTCTCCCATTTGGGTTTCCATGTGATAAATCTTGGTAGTCATGAGTGTTTCATTCTTTGTGTGCATGTTTCGTATTAATGCCACTTACTGATAAGTGTTAAGTTTGAATACATTTTTTGATCAAGGTTAACTCTATAAAAATTGGTATAGTGTTGATTCACCCCTCCCCTCTTAGCACTAGTTGGGATCAATAATTGGTATCAGAGCTCTGAACTTTATATTCAGAACAGATTAGTAGCTGAACGAAAGATTGAAGATGATGCAAAAGGAGGATTATATATTATAGTGTGTTAGAATGAGGCTCTACCTAAGAACCTTAGGAGATTAATACTGGAATCATGTAATCATAGAGTAAAATGAACCAAAGGGGTTCTCACTATAGATCGGATCAAAGAGAAGTAAGATAACATTGCAACTATGGATGTGATTACTAGTATTCTATCTGATAATGAGTATGTTGAGGTTCAAGATCTGAAAATAGCCTATGAGATGTGGAATAAGATAAAGAGTGTTTATGGAGGAGGTCCTCATTTACAAAAGGCTAAGGTGAGTAGTCTAAGAGACAAATTTGATGAGATGAGGATGCAAGAAGGAGAAAATATAGAACAATGCAAAAAAAGAATAAACAATGTGGTAAATTCCATCAAAAGTGTTGGAGGAAAGCATGAATAAGATGATGTGGTCGGTAAAATATTGAAAAAAATATGTAATAGGGGTTACACTTGACTCCCTGATTGATAAGTTGATTGCCTTTGAATTGAGCAACTATGATAATAGTATGTCTAAGATTGATGCTACCTTCAAATCTTCCATGACACTTGCACCAACAGTAAGAAGAAAAGAAATTAGATTTAGTTCTACTGCAAGAACCGTTCATTCTCATGAACATGACAACTTGTTATCTGAAGAACAAGAACAAGATGAGCTTGAAGCCCTAATAGCAAGAAGCTTGCCAAGAGGAAACGGGAAGTACAAAGGTAAAATACCCCTGAAATGTTTCTCATGCAATACCAGATGTCCTAACAATGATAGGAAGGATAACTTTAGAAGATACAAAGAGAAGAGCAAAGAATACTATCTTGTAGAAGCAGGAGTTATCGATAAAGAATAAGAAGGATCTAATGGGGAAGGGATTGCATTTGTAGTGGTAAAGGATGATAGCACAGAGAAAAGTTATATGGCACTGATTCCAGTTCTAACTGGTGTGGAGATTGGGTAATTTACAATGGTTGCACTCGACACATGATTGGTGATAGGAAAATATTCCTCGGCATGGAGGACTATGATGGAGGACTAGTGAGATTCAGCAATGATTCCTGACATCATGAAACTTGATAATGCTATGTGTAAAGATTGTCCACTAGGAAAGTTGAGTGGATCTAGTTTCAGCAACAAATCTTATTCATATGAGAATGTACTGGGCCTAGAGCATATAGATTTGTATTGTCCTATGAGAACTAAGAGCTTCTATGGGCACCGATACTTCATGTTGTTTGTAGATGATTTCTCAGTAATGATGTGGGTTGTATTATTGAAAGAAAAATTTGAAGCTTTCATATGTTCAAGGTCTTCAAGGCTCAAGTGGAGAGAGGAACCAGTAAGACTATAAAATGTTTGAGATTAGAGAGAGGAGGAGAGTTCACCTCTCAAGAGTTCATAAATTACAGTGAAGAACAGGGGTTATGAGGCAGATGTCTACACCTAGAACACCTCAACAGAATCGAGTTGCTGAAAGAAGAAACAAAACTCTAATTGATTGTGCAAGGACTCTGATGATAGAGAAGTGTATTCCACATTTCTTCTGGAGAGAAGAAGTCAGTATTGTTATGTATTCTTTCAACCAGATTCAGGTGAAGAATTTGACAAATAAGACTCCTTATGAATTATGGTGTGGATACTCACCCAATGTGAGTTACTTCAAGGTATTTGGAAGTAGGTTCTACATCTAGAGGGATGAGTACTCTGGAAAGTTCGATCCTAAGAGTGATAAAGGAACCTTCTTAGGTTACTCCACAAAGAGTAAATCATACCAGTGTTTGAACAAAAGGATCGGTAAGATTGTGGAGAGTGAAAATATCATAGTAGATGAGTTCTCTGAGAAAAATGAATAGGACAACAAGAGTGAACTAGAGGACTATCAAGGATCTGTATACACTATATAGGTTGAAGCTACTACAAAAAATTCTAATGTAGCTGCAAATGAGGAAACGTGTGAATTAGACCCTGCACAACTAGTAGAAGAAGCTCTAAGAAAAGAACTGGTACAACCAAGGTATGTCAGGAACAATCATCCTCCTAACAATATTATTGGTGACAAAAATGTAGGAGTATTGACTAGAAGAAAATAAAGGGAGAGTACTTGTCTTCTCTCTAAAATTGAGCTGAAAATAATAAACGAGGCTCTAAAAGATGAATACTAGATCAAAGCTATGGAGGAAGAACTGGAGTAGATTGAGAAAAATGAAACTTGGATCCTTGTGCCTAGACCGGACAAAAAAAATGTAATAGCCTCCAAGTGGGCATTTAGAAACAAAATTGATGAAATCGGTCAAGTAGTAAGAAACAAAGCAAGGTTGGTCTACAATGGGTATGCATAGGAAGAAGGTTTGGACTATGGAGAGACCTTTGCACTAATGGCCAAACTAGAAGGAGTCAAAATCTTGCTTTCTTATGCTACCTACAGGAAGTTCAAGGTCTACCAAATGGATGTCAAATTGACATTCTTGAATGGTGTTCTAGAGGAAGAAGTTTACATTGAGCAACCAAAAGGGTTTTCTTCAGAAGATGGAAGAGACGTGGTATGTAAGCTGGAAAAGGCTCTGTATGGGCTAAAACAAACACCAAGAGCTTGGTATGAGAGGCTGCACTCATACATGATAATTATAGGGTTCATGAGAACCAGTGACAATAGTAACTTGTATCTGAAGACTAGACAAGAAGGAAAACATTTGATTGCAGAGATTTTTATAGATGACATCATCTTTGGAGGAGATGATGAAATGAGCAGAGCTTTTGCAAAAGAAATGAAGAAAGAATTTGAAATTTCCATGATTGGTGAAATAAATTTCTTCATTAGTCTGCAATTATCTCAGTAAAAGAATGGTATATTCATTAGCCATACCAAATACATAAGGGAAATATTGAAGACTTTTGGAATGGAAGATTCCAAACCTGTTGGAACCCTGATGGTTATAGGTTGTAAGCTCTCCAAAAATGAAAAGGCTAATGAAGTGAATGAGATACTTTATCAATCCATGATCGGTAAGTTGCAGTATGCGGTGTACATTAGACTAGATATAGCACAAGTAGTTGGATTGGTAGCTAGATTTATTGCAAATCTGAAAGAGACTCATATAGTAGTGGTTAAGAGGATATTTAGATATCTTAACAGGATTGATGAGTATGGTCTCTGGTATCCCCATAATGGAAATTTCAACTTAAGTGTCTAAACTGATGCATATTAGGCAAGGAACATTGATGACATAAAGAGCACTAGTGGAGGTTCATTCTTTCTTGGACATAGGATTGTGTCATGGACAAGCAAGAAACATAATTGTATCTCTCAATCCATAGCTGAAGCAAAGTATTAGCTGTTACAATCAACTATAAATAGGTAGTATGGATTAAGTAGATCTTGGAAGGTATCCAAGAAAAAGTGACTGAACCAGTGGTGATACACTGTGACAACACAAGTGCCATTAACATATCAAAAAACCCAATAATGCACTCTAAGACCAAGCATATTGCAATAAAATATCATTATCTTAGGGAACAGGTGTAGAACAAAGAAGTTAGACTGGAATATGTGCCAACCAAGGAATAGGTTACAGACATATTCACCAAGCCATTACCTAAGGATACTTTTAACTATCTCAGAGGTAAGCTAGAGGTAATTCCATTGCATACTCTAAGGTAATTGAAGATCGAAATAACATCAATCCGATATGATTTTATTGAAAATTCTATGTATTTGGATTGATGATTATGGACTACTCTTGTTAGGGGGAGCGGTCATTGCAGCATGTGAAATAGAATGTCTAGACTACATCTTTGGCATTGTTGTTAAAGGGAGAGTGAAGTTAGATGGAACATGAATGGATATGAAGTCAGAACTGACATGAATGGAAGCTAGTGAAAAGGGGAGCAAGATCTTTACTCAAGTCAAACAAAGCAGTTGATCAATATAGAAGAAGAAGTGACTATTTTCTAAAAGATAAGTTTGAAGTGTTGCCATCAATTCCAAATGGGAATATTGTTGGCATAACTGATGTTGTTGGCACAACCAATTCATCTGAGTAGTATTGTCATTGATGACTAACACTTACCAATGAATAAGGAAAAGCTCTTAGGCAAGTAAACCTTATTTATTTAGTCATGGATGCAAACAGTATGGAGGATTTAGTGCTTCCAAAATATGCATTATTGACACACCTAAGGAGCATGAGTGATAGAAGACTAATCGATTGAAGGATAATCAGAGCAGCTGACCAATCAGTCAAGCATCTGATAGGTGTTGAGATGAGTTTCTTAAACTGACTGTTGAAATGATGATGTGGTCAGAAGAGGTGAATCAGATTGGAGTTTAATAGTCTTATACACGACTGGAACACTTTGGACAGATTGGCGTTCAATCTGATTGATGATTAGTGACTGGTGGGAAAAGGTGAAGACTTACACCAGTGAATCGGTGATACAGGTTGAAGGATGATATCCATCAGGAATCTGGGAGTAGTGACCGGTAAGCTGGATGCGATAACCAAAGGTGAGTCTGTCATAATGAGATATCATCAAACAATTGGATAGTGAAGTCTACAATAGTTAACAAGTTGTTAAGGTGAGATTTGTGCAGATTTTCCAGTTCGCATTAAAAATACAAAACATGTCCCAAAAGTTGGTGAAATTATGCGTTGCAGAGGCAGTTAAAGATGAGTCACTAGAGAGATTGATGGAGAGCATGTAGAGAGAGTGCGGTATGATTTGGAAAGTTTTTTAATTTTAAATCTACAGAGTTTTGAATAAAGGTTTGTTGGCAAAAAATCAAAAAGATTGATTGTAAAATTGCAAAGTGCAATTTTGAGGAGAAGCAATCCAGCAAGGTGAGAAGAGGGAAGAACTACTAAGTGAATAGAAGAGTGGTGAAGAGAGTGTGTAGAGATCAGATAGTGTGAAGAGAAGAGAAAGAGTGTAGAGAAAGTGTGATGTAGAGCATCAGTAGAGTGCAGAGCAAGTGTAACTGATGGACAAACCAAAGAGCTTTGGATATGATTAAGCTAAGAGTAGCTATTATAGTAGATCATTCTCTCTATTGTTTTCTAATAACTACAACATTAAAATCCATTAACGGGGTGGACTTAACAGGTCCCTTTGTAAAATCCCTTAACCGGGTGACATCTTAAATGAGTCCTTTAACAAGGCTACATCTAATAGGGTAAAGGTTCTTATATAGTCCTTAAAGAAAATCCCTTAACTGGGTGGCACCTAACAATGTCTTTGGAATTTCCTAATAGGGATGGCTCCTCACCGGGCTTAGTCTAGAAGAGTGCAGATTTTGCGAGTTTCTACTCATACCATGGTTTTCTCCTATTTGGGTTTCCACATAATAAATCTTGGTATTCATGAGTATTTCATTCTTTGTGTGCATGTTTCTTATCAATGTTGCTTATTGATAAGTGTTAAGTTTGAATAGAATTTTTCATCAAGGTTAACTCTATAAAAATTAATATAGTGGTGATTCACCACTCCCATCTTAACACTAGTTGGGATCAATAATCACTTGTAGGGGAAAAGAAAGTAGAATTGAGAATAAGGATTGAGATTCACATTTTGTGATCTGGTTGATTCTGAGAGTCTCGGATTGGATTTTATTTTTTTGATAGCCTACATGTAATTGGTTAATTGTTTGATGTTCTTTGATGATTATATGATGATTGTGAGATGATTGCCGAAAGTTCTAAGGTATTAATATGATTTGTTTATGTAATCTTTTTATGTTGTCTTATTGCTTTTAGTGTGTCTGTCTTGTTGCATAAGCCAGTTGATTCTCTTTGAGGGTTCTATTGATTATGGATGCATTAATAACTCTCTCTCCTAACTTAAAAGATTTGAGCACCTTTAGTAAGAAACACGAGTGCATCCTATCATAGGCCTTAGAAAGATCCAATTTCATGAGAAAACCCTTCTTCTTAGACACTTCCAAAGAGTGAATATTATCATGTAACATGATGATTGAATCAAGGAATTTCCTTCCTAGAACAAACCCATTCTACTGAGGAGAAATAAATTTAGGAAAAAAAGTGAGTAGTCTCAACATGAGAACTTTGGAAATGATCTTATAGAAGGAGTTGAACAAACTTATTGGTCTAAAGAGGTCCATTGAGTCAACACTTGACACTTTGGGGATAGGAACAAGGAAGGTCGCATTAATATCCTTAAGGATATTCTTAGCTCCAAAGAATTCTTTGACCCCCTTAACAATATAAGATCAAACAATATGCCAAAAAGACAGGAAAAGGGACATTGGGAATTGATCAGGACCCAAGGATTAATTGCCTTCAAAAGAAGAGACAACCTTTTTAAATTTTGCAGCTAAAGGGATAACTGAAAGAAAATTATTCTACTCCCTCTCGATCAATGAATGGATAGGTTCAAGAAGAAAATATTGTGTAGGAAAATCTAGGTTACTGTCAACTAAAAGAAGAGAGGAGAAAAAGTGTCTCACTTCCTTTCTAATATCCTTCTCCTCAACCGATATAGACCCATTAATAGAAAGGCATTAGATTCTATTGGCTACCTTATATTTTTTAGTAGTCATGTCAAAGAAACTTGTATTTTTATCGTCATCCTTCAAACAAAGGGAATGAGAACTTTGCTTCCAGAACTCCTCTTATTTGGTGATAATTTTCATGATATTTTGTTAAAATCTCATTCTCAGCATTGATGGAGACCTCATTATTGCCACCAACTTGGATCTTCACTTGAATATCTTTTAGTTCTAGCTAGATGGTAGATTGGTAGTGAAGATATCCGCAAAGACCTCCTTATTTTATTTCTTCACCATATCCTTAGCATGCCTCAGGTTTTTAGTGACCCTGTACATAGCTGTACCATTCATTGAAATGTTCCACCATTCCTTAATGGCCTCTTCAAGACTAGGATGAGAAATGCACATTTTCTCAAACTTGAACAAAAATTTCCTTCTTCTTGAGATAGGATCTGCCACAAAATAATAGGGAAATGATATGATTCGATGCAGGAAAGGGCAGCCAAAGAGAAATGGTAATGATTGAACAAGTCATTTGATATAAGATCCCTATCAAGGAATACCAAAATTAGATCAACCAACTCATCTATTGGTCCATGTGAAGTTAGCTCCCTGAAGATCCACATCATGCAGGGCTTGATTATCAATAAAAATCATAAGATCCATTCTTCTTTCAAGATGGGTCAATATTACCCCAAATGTTTCACTCTCCTTTAAGGGGTTGTTGAAATCTCCCATTACAATCCATCATTCATTTCTATATTGAGCTCCAATAATCTCAAGCTTTTTCAAAAACTTGCATCTCCCTTGTCTAGTGTTTGGAACATAAATATTAGACAGTAGCCAAGAAGTAACATCTTTAATGTGATGAAATCTAACAAAGGCCGTGCTATCTTCCAAATAGACAAGATCACCTTGGATGTGTTTAAGGTTCTAAAAGAGGATGATACCACCAGAGGAACCCTCCGAGTTTCTCTCGAGAACACCACACTTTTTAAACACTTTGATTTTTCCACTTTTTCCTCAGACATTTTTGTTTTTTGGATCAAGACAATATCAGGTTTATTATCCCTAACTAAGTTCCTAAGAACATCTTGTTTGTGCAGTCCATTTAGTCCTTGAATGTCCAAGATATGTTCTTCATTTTATTTTAAAATAACAAACCTCATGGATGGTCAATTGGGTTCCATCCATGATATTTTTATTAGCTTCCTACCCCCTTAGCTGGCTCACATATTTCCTTCCTGAAGTTGTAGATACAAAGCCAACATCAGCTTTAGATCTATTCCTAGTTTTGACCAGGGTTGTTTGGGGAGTAGATTTTTGAACCTTTTTTCCCCCATTTTTCTTATCCACACCATCAATAAAAGGGATATCTTCATCCTGGCTTGACTGATCTGTCGCTTCCTTTATAGATGATTTACCTTTTCCTTCTTTATCAGCCCATTTAGAGTTAATCTTGGAGATTGAGGCCGTGGGTGAAGATGTAGGCGGGTACATGGATTTGACAAATCCCTCTAACTTTTGGTTAGAAACATCTCTCTGAATGTTGCATGATTGGGAATCTTCAAAGTTGGGTACCACATCTTCACTATTGAAATCCTTATTGATAAAGTTACAATCCTCCTCCTCATTTGTTTGCAAAACAACTTAAATTTCTCCTTCCTCTAGATCTTGGACATTTTATCATTCTAGTTTGTGTTCAATGCAACCTCCTACTTTTGCATTCTTTTCTCCCCTTATTTTCGTTCTCTCTTTGAGTCCTCTAGATCTCCCATACACTCATTTCCCTTCTGATTCCTAGAGTTAGGACTGGCATCATTCTAAGGGTTTTTGATATCATTATCTGAGCTCACATTTTTATTTGGATTCCTAACCTTCAATTGCATCTTTTTCTCATTTTTAGATTTCTCCTTCTCAACATGAAAGGGGGATTCTTAACAGTCCCAATCTCCTTGGCTTAAAGCTACAGATAGAAATACTAGGCTCTTCCATATGACTGCTATGAAATACAAGGCTGCTAACCAAATTTTAAAATTGAGGATTGGTGGCTCTGAAACAAGCAAGGACGATGAGATTAAGAATGAAGCCAGGAACTTTTTCAATTCTCTTATCTGTGGATAGTAAGTTGGATGATCATTCTTAGAGGGTCCTAATGGAGACCATTCCTTCCCTCATTAATAAAGATTAGAACAATGTCCTAGTTGCCAATCCTTTTGAAGCGGAAGTTAAGAAAGTGATGTTCTCCTTTGATATCAATAAAGCCCCAGGAACTGATGGGTTTCCATTGTTCTTCTTTCAAACCTTGTTAACAAAGTGCAAGAATTTTTTCGGGCTAGGTTTATCTTAAAGGAACTCAATGCCACTTTTCTAGTTTTGATTCCCAAATGTCCAAGGGTTGACTCAATGGATTAATTCAGAACAATCATTTTGTGTAATTCCTTCTATAATATTATCTCAAAGGTGGTTAGTAGCATATTTCTCATGACTCTTCCTTCCATTATCTCACCCCAAAAGAGTGGCTTTGTGCCTGGTAGAGAAATCCTAGACTCTATCATCACTATTCATGAAAATATTCACTGACTGGTGGAATCAAAGAAATAGAGCTTCTTGATGAAATTGGATTTCTCTAAGGCCTATGATCGAGTGGACTGGGGGCTTCTAGACAAGGTGCTTAGAGATTTTATTTTTATGAACAATTTATTCATCTAGTTGGCCAACTCATTTCGACCCCATAATTCTCTGTTATCATGAATGGTGTGGCCTTCCATTTATTTAAATATTCTAGGGGCATCAGGCAGGGGGAACCCATCTCCCCTATCTCTTCATTATCTTGGCTGAATGTTTGGGCAAAAATATAAGCAAACTTGTTTCTCAGGATCTTTTGTTGGGAGTTTCTCCCTCTTCTAGATTCAAGGCCTATTCTCACTAGCAATGTGTTGATGATACCATTTTAATGGGCACTTCATTGATTAGAGAAGCAACTAACATGGAGATCCTTCTCAATACTTGTAGTCTTTCTTCTAGTCAATCGATTAACTAGGAGAAAAGCTCTTTATTCTTCTTCAATGCTCCAGAGGATAGATAGACCAGGATGGCCCGTATCTTGGGATGCCAAATTGGCCAACCTCCTTCTATTTACTTGGGTCTCCCCTTGGGTACAAAACCTATGGATATTTTCAAGAATAGTCTTGTTGATAGACTTAGTAGGAAGCTGGTTGGGTGGAAAGGGACCCTTCTTAGACAAGCAGGTTACATCCATCTATTAAAATCCTATCTCCAAAGTCTTCTGGTTTACGCGTTAAGTCTCTTCAAAATACTTGGTAAATTTGCAAATGTAATTGATTAAATTTAGAAATCTTTCCTATGGTCTGAGGTTAAGGATAAGAAGAGAGTTGCTCTCATTGCTTGGGATAAAGTTTGCAAACTGAAGAAGGTGGGGGGGCTTGATGTGATAAATATTAAAACCTTGAATAAAAACCTCCTGGCCAAACAAATATGAAGAATCTATTAGGAAATAGGTGAATGGAATGAAATTTGGAAGGTTAAATACTTACGTCTGAATCCTACCATTGAAGATTTCCTTGCCTCGATCAGAACATGATTGGTTCTACCATATGAAACAATGTTCCTCATGCAAAAGGAATTGTGAGTTTGGGAAAAGTGTGGGCCATTGGTAAGGTAGAAAGGTTGATTTCTGGGATGATGCCTGGATTGGAGGTTCTCCTCTCAATGATCATTGTGTTCCTCAGGTGATCATCCAATCCTGGAAGAACAAGTTTGGTGTCAAAGTTGCTAACTACTGGAGAGATCAAAAGTGGGTGGAGTTGACCACTATTTATCCCAACTTAAAGCATGTTAATATGAAACTTAACCAGGCTGTAATTAATCCAAGAAGGAAGCACCACTTGGTGTGGAGAGGAACCCCTTCAGGGATTTATTTGGTGGCTTCTTCTATCCTTATGCTGGCTGGGGCAAATTTTGGTGTATAGGTTTGACTCCTAAAATAAATAAAAATTATGGATTCTTCTACAAAATAAAATTCTAACCATAGATAACCTAAGAAAGAGGGGATTATTTATCCCCAATAGATGCTACTTATTCGTTAATGATGAAGAATCTATGAACCATATTTTTATTCACTATCCTTTTGTACAACCTATTTGGTCAATGCTTTTTCATCTATGAGGTTTAAATTGGGTATTTCCTGAGGAGATTCAAGACAATTTCAGGAGCTGGTCTTGTAGAACAAAAAATATGACTATAAGGAAACTGTGAGATTTTTCTTTTCCATATATCCTATGGGGTATCTAGAAAGAAAGGAATAAGAAATTTTTTAGGAATGCAATTAACTCCCTTGAAGTGATGTGGGCTAAGATAAAACACAATCTTGTTGAGAATGTAATGGCTATTGGATCTCATTATTGTAACAATAAGGAAGAGTATGAAGTTTTAAGGAGCTGGAATATCCTAGCATCTATGGATAATAATACCAACCAACTCAACAATAGGATGTGTTTCTAGTCTTGTCCTCCTAATAATTGGATTAAGGCTAACTTTGACCGGACTACTAAAGGGAACCCAGGGCCAGCTAGCTGAGGTGGAGTTATCCGGAATAGTATTGGCTTTTGCATGGGGGTGGTTGCCTTCCCCTTTGGGAAGAAAAATAATCACTTAGTTGAATCCATGGGCCCCCTCGAAGCCATAAAATTAGTGCATCAACTGGGAGCCAAAAATATATGGCTAGAGGGGGACTAATAATAAAATCAATTGCCTCCTTGGTAAGCAACAACCAAGGAGTTTCTTGAGAGTTTTTCCCAATATCACATTTCTCATGATTATAGAGAGTCCACCTAGAGTGTTCATTGGGATACTAATGAGGCAGTATGGAGTGGGCAGATAAAGATTTGGTATGGAGAGGGGGAGCTCCCTCAAGTGGTACATGAAATTTTAAATTATGACAGATATCATGGAAAACAAGGTAGGATTTGATATCATTTCTTGATATGGTAGGGGTGGTCGTGGCATCATGAAATAGTTTTGTAATTAACCGAGAAGGAGGTACACCATTAATTTCCATAGCATCTCACATTCTTTGTGGGTTCTTCATTCCATTTGGAACAGAAGCTTGAGAAATATCTATTTGTTTCAGGAGGCTTCTTCTTTGTTTCTTAAAAAAAGAAAGTTTGCAGAGAAGAGTGATATTTGCTAGAATTTACATTCTATTAATACTGATAAGATTGGGGAAAATCATAAGTGGATGGAGGCTACCAAAATTGATAAATGGCTGGACCGTCCGCAGGAAGGGCACCCTGACAATTGGTAGTAGGAAGGTTATGGTTAATGAGACCATGATCTCAAAGGATATGGGTCTACTAATGGATGGAATCAAATTCTACAGGGACTGGAAGCTATCGGAAGCTACTGTGAAGAAATTCCCCAAGGACAAGGTGGAGAAAGCAAAACTGGTCAAGGGAAGCCACACATACTACTTCCCTAAGGTAATCAAGTTGCTTTGGCGATGGGTTTTGTTTGTTGTCATGGAAATCATAACTTTAGATGGTAGATATACAAGAGTTTATAGCTACCATTTTTTTATTCTCAATAATTTTTGGCACAAAGAGAAAATTTCCCTTCCCTACTACTTGTTTTGTGCCCTAAATATCAAAATTATGGATTCTATCTCTAATCTCAAGATTAAGCCTGCTTTACATGAGGGTCTTATGGTTGTCCTATACAACCATATCAAGAACACCACTATTCAATAGGCTATATCTGAGGTATATAAGTTCGATGATGATTTGGGTGATTTAGATGATGATGATTATGAAGGATACAAGACAGAGGCAAAAGTCGAGGTGGACCCCCATACCACTGAGTCGAACAAGCATAAAAGGAAAACTAGTCAAGAGGAACAGGGTAAAGGGTCGATGAGTCAAAAAAAGAAGGGGGAGCACGATGACAGTTGGTATGAAGAAGAAGAGGAGAGTGAAGATGAAATGGAGAAAAACAGTGAGGAAGTTCAAATTACCTCAAGCTAGAAGAAAAAGGGGAAGATGCTAAGAGGTGAGGAGTTGGAAGCCAAGAACCACTCACCCCTTCCTACCGAGTCCAAGGATCATAGTAAGGGCCTGGTTTGGGAGAATACCGCCAACAAGGAAATTAAGATAGCCGAGTGGAAGGAGATTGGTCTTGAGGTGAACTTGGACCTTGTGGGAGATGAGGCTCAGGATGGCTCCCCTTTGGACTTCGACCTCTGTATGAAAAATGGAATGAACTGCTTCAATAAGGTCTTCTTTTTGGTTCGGAAGGAAATTACAAACATAAAAGATAAACAAGTCTAGGAAGCTAGAAAACATGAAGCTTTGGAAGGTGTTGGCACTATAAAATTAAGCTCTCTACATGTCTTCTTAAGCGAGCTAACTAAAGCTATCAGCAATGCATAGGAAACTATAAATTCCTAATGCAATAGCTTTAAAACCCTAGAAGATAGCGTAGGGGCAAATGAAAAGAAGATGGAAGGGATTGAGAAGACCCTAAAAAGATTAGGGAGAAAAGTTACAAGATTTTAAAGGCCACTTCTAATAGTATCAAGGTCCTTATTAGCAAACTCAAACAAGTCCAGGGGGATAAGGCCCTTGGGGACACTACTGAAGAGAAGGATGGAACCCCTAAAGATAAGGAATATGGTCCTAAAAAAAGAACAACAATAAGTCCTAGAAAGAAGAAAAACCAAAGTAGGTACATTAAAGGTATCAAGAGGACTGCTATGACAATGAAGCAATTGAAACTGGAACCTATTGAATTGCTAAAGTACTTCACCCAACCTTGGTTGTTCTTCTTTGCTTTTTATACTATGCGATGTTTAGTTTCTTTGTGTTGTGTTTATCATGTTGTTCGCTTTCTGTTTTTGACCAATTTATCTTTCTGTGGTTGTTGTCTTTTGTTTTTCTAGTGGACTTTGATGACTATCTTTTGAATCTATGATGTAAAGGGTTCCAGGGACCTTTCAAAACCTATTTTCCCAAATCAAAAATATTTTGCATTCTGTAGCAAAATGAAACTTACTTCCACATCTTTGACAAGGAATTATTTCCTTCTCAATCTCAATTTGTTGTCCCCATTTACCTTCCAAAGTGATAAGAGTGATATGAGATGGAATGATTTTCATCGTCGCTATCCTCATTCTGGCATACGAGTATAAAACCTGATCAATTATATTTTTATCTATTTCTAGAAAATAGCCTAATGTGCGCCCAATATTTTTGAGACTGCTATCCCCCCAGTATTAAATTGGCAAATTGTATAGTCTGATCCACATAGGGTTATCATATACAGCCAGAGGAAGGGGATCAAAATTAGATTACCAGGGCTGAATATAAAAAGGATTGTCTTCCACAAACCAATTCTCTTGATGTAGAACTTTGTTTCTTTCAAGAGCTTTTGCAAATACAACCACAAAAAATCCTCTAGGTAAAAACTTCACCACCAAACCCAAACTCCAATGTTTAGCAATCCAATCTTTAATCTAGGTTCTCAATTTCTTTGGTTCCACAATCCTGTAGATGATTGCATGCTCCTCCCAAAATACCCAATCTTGTTCCATTTCACTGGAAAGGTCAACTTCAAGGTCTACTTACTTTTCGCCGATCCCCACAGACTCCTTGCAGTCATCCCTGAGAATACCATTCTAAGCCATTGGAATGTAATTGATTTTGTAGAGGGGGGTTTCTCGCTCTCTCTATTCTCTCTCTATTTTTTTGTATTAATACAAGAGATATATATTTCTTGAGCTTTTTAACTAATAAAGAAAACAAAATAATCTTTATTAAATAATAGCAACAAGAAATAAAAATAAAGAAAAAAATGAAAATAATGAGATATAAATTTAAATTAAATTAGTTTTAGAAAGATGGAATCAAATATTAGTGATTGTCTTTCTTATGTAATTATTTATCTTCAATTTCATAATAATATTTTCATTTATTTTATATGGATTAATTTTTTTACTAATTGTGTTATTCAATGTACTGATTTTAAAATAAAAAATACAAAACAATATTAAATTTATTTATTTTATTATTTATATAATTCTAAAGTAATTTTTTTAATTCAAATAAAAAAAGAAAAAATTAAAGTAATATAATTATAAATAAAACAAGATCTTAAAAACAAAATCATGTTAAACAAAGAATTACAAAGGAAAACCTATAAATAAGAGGGAGATGAAAGAAATTCAATACTATGAAATAAGAAGAAAATAGGGAGGAGAAAATTATCATAGTATCTAAATTTATCATATTTATTTAAAAATAAAATAATTAAATTTTTAAATAGCAATATTTAAATTTAAGTTAATTAGTTTTAGAAAGAAAAAATAATATTTATAATTCTTTTATTATTTAGCTTTAATGTTCTAATAATAGTTTTACTTTTTTATTTGAAATTGTGTGTTAAAAATATTTTTTATTAATTTGATTATCTTGATAACTAATTCAAAATAATTAAAAAATAATAATATTAAATTAATTCTTCTCTTTTTGGGATAATTTGTATAGTAGTTATTAAAATAAATTGTTTTGAATAAGGAAAGTAGTTTCCATTGTCTGAACAGCTCCTTATCACTCCTTCAACATTGATGGAGAATTGGGTTTGAATTATTCACCTCCTAAAAAAGCATTTAGGAATTGTAAGCATTGCCCCATTCTCCTACTTATAAAACTATTTGGTCAACTAATATTTTTCGTAGTTGCCAGATCGAAACTGGGATAAAGAAAGGTGCAGTAATTTCATCTTTGCTCCTTATGCCTTCTAATTTTATGCACACGGTTCTCTCATGATTCTCATTCCAACATTTGCATGTTCGCTTCTGCTCCATGCTTTTTTTGTTTTGTCTACATGGTTACATCATACCCGTTCTATGTTTAATTATACTATCTTGTAATTTTAAACTATAATAAGCTGATTCATTTCATTATTTATATTATTCTCTTGATTATTTTTTAAGTAAATAAAGTAAAAAAAACAAATTAAAAAAAATGATTTTAATAATAAAATCATATTGAAAGAATGAATTAAGAAAGAAAGTCTTATTAAAAAGAGGGAGATGGAAGAAATTGGCAACATTAAACTAGTGTCACATAATGGCCTGTACTTCCTTAATAATTTTTAATTTAATAATAATATTTGTTATAATTATTACAAATATTTATTTATTGTAACTAATATTAGCCATTTACAAGTAAAATATTTTTTGTAAATTATAAAGTTAAAAAACATGCATCTATATTATAGAAAAAGTTGAAAAATATAAAACAAAAGAAAATATTTTGTTTTCATTGGTCTAAATAATTTTATTTTTATCTTGTTCATAGGTTAGCTTAAAAGAACTACCTATTACAATAAATAATGAAGTTAAAATTTAAGCACTTATTTTAGATTAAAGAAGGTAAATAATTTTAAAATGTGTAGTGATTCCGAAAAACCTGAAAAACTTGAGATTATGTGTTGTTCCAAGAAACCCCCTATAAAACGCAAAATGATGTTAGCCAATCGTTTGCAACAAAAATATTTTTTGTAAATTATAATGTTAACAAATATGCATCTATACTATAAAATAAATTAAATAAATTTAACGAAAGAAAAATAATTGCTTTTCATTGGTCTAAATAATTTTTTTTAATAACCATATAAGCACAACAAATAATTTTCATTACAATAGTATTGCCTAACGGCAAGTACTAATAAGAAAAGATATTTTTTAAGAACCTGCATTATGGAAACTTAGTTTTTAAGAACCTCCATTATGAAAACTTAGTTTTTAAGAACCTGTATTATGAAAATTAAGTTTTTAAGAATTTATTTTTTATTTCTAACATTAGTAAGAGCTTAAATTTTGTTTCTCATAGTTTTGTCAATAGATGAACTAAGTTTTTCTATGAGTTCAAATATGTGGATTATTTATATTTTATTTAGGAAAATTGATTATTATGTTGACTTCAATTTCTTTTGCTGATTTCATTTGTTATGACAAAATGAATGTCTTTTTTTTTTATTTATAAAAGTTTTTGTGCTTAAAACACAAAAGTGTTGAAGATAGCTTAAGTTGAAGTCACTCTCAAATAATAATTCCTATGTTTTTTAAAGATGTAATTCAATTTTTTATATTTTATTTTTAAATTTTCCTATGATTATCTGTTATTTTTGTTTTCAAATTTTGCAAGAATTGTATTTAGAATGTTTTATGTTCAAAGGAACTAAATGCAATCTTATTTCAAACCAACTTCTATTTTTTGAAAAGTTGTAACTCAACTTCTATATTTTATTTTTAAGTTTTAATATGATAATCTATTATTATACTGAAATACATCGAAGTATAATATGAGTTCATAGGTGCATAAATCCTAACAATCTAACAAAACCACAAATACTTGCTAATATACCAGTCATAGATTACATTTACAGTACATCCTTATATCAAACCGAGGCTTCTAGCTACAACCATATACATTTGTCAATATGAAGAAAAGGTTGTACAAAATGCCAATAGTAGAATATATCAAAATAGAAACCAGGATTCTGTACACATGGAGTAAAAAAGAACAAGATGCCATAAATAGAAGTCTACTCTAGATCCAGGCAACCCAGCCAAGGGGGGCTTCCATCCACACCAGCCTCTAATCATCCAATGGGGGCCTTCCATCCATGCGAGCCTCTGATCATCCAACCTCCTGGCATTACTAATCATCTTCTCGCAAGCCATTCCCTCTTGACAAAGGGAGTTCTCTCTTCACTTAACCTTCCCCACATATATCCATGGGAGAACTCATTGATAAAAATCCTGGTGTGTCCATCTTTAGGAAATCTATGATTTTTTTATTTGTTGAGTCTGATAACCATTGTGACTTGTGAGAAGATAGTATGAAATGCGAGTCTATGAAAAGACTCAGTAAGGGCCCTTTCTATCCCTTGATACTTCTCTAAATTCCCAAACCTCCAAATGTACCAAAGAATATCACATGAAAGAAAATTTCAGAACTGATTAGTGTCATTTTTAAGTCCTTTAATAAAACTAGATACAACATCAAGTATGCTAATATGCCAAGGAATAATAAACCCAAACAACTTCCAAACCTCCTTAGCTATAGAGTAATAAGTCCTTTAATAAAACCAGATACAATATCTAGTATGCTAATATGCCAAGGAATAATAAACCTAAACAACTTCCAAACCTCCTTAGCTACAGAGTAATAAGTCCTTTAATAAAACTAGATACAACATAAAGTATTCTAATATGCTAAGGAATATTAAACCCAAGCAACTTCCAAACCTCCTTAGTTACAAAGTAATCAAATAAAATATGTCTAACTGTCTCTTTAACCTTGCAAATGTTACACAAATCATCATTAGAATGCTTAGATCTGATAGGTAACTTATCAAGCAGAAGCAACTATTTAAAAGCTCTCTTTATAGAAGCAACAAGAGAGTTCCAAATATTCTTAAACAACTTACCCCATTGAGAAGGGGATGAATTAGAATACCAAAAAATATAAAAAATGATTAACAATACTCTCATTATACATCAAAAAATTATAAATAAAAATATATTTAACATTATAGAGCAAGTTACCCGTCAACCCAAGTAAAGGAAACAAATTTGTCATTAAAAACATCACATCTTTTGGGTAAATGCAAGGAGTTGCAATACTTATACAAGACACTATAAGTTTGTTTACTAGACAGGGGAAGTTGATACATACAAGAGAGATAATCCCATGAAATGATCATATCATTAGAGATAATATCCTTAAAGCACTCGATTCCTTTGTTGGACCAAATCTTAGCCAAGCAACCTTGAGTGAGTTCAAGGGGTTTTCCATTGTGCATAAGATTTCAACAAATAGACTTCTCTCGACACACAAAATCATTCTAGCTGATCCAATTATTACCAATATTATGTCTAACACTCTCCCAAGCCTTTCAAATAGATATAAAGACAACAAAACCTATGGTGGATACTAAGAAATTCCCTGCTATTAGGTCACTAAAGGGAAGAAATTTTCATGATTTGGCAATGCTTAGGAACCCCTAATTTGATAGTATTCTGAATGAGCACTTTCCAAGACTCCCACCTTCTAATGAGTGGAAGATCCACTTAGCAGCAAAAACAGTCCCTTGGATTCTAAGATCCTTAAGACCTAAACCTCCCAAAGCCTTGTTAATGTAGCACCATTCCCACTTGACTGAGTGCACTTTCTTTTACCCTCTACCATCTGACCATAGGAAATTCCTAATGATATTTTGTACTTCATTGACCTGGTAATTACTAAACTTCTATACAGAGGCATAGAGTATACTGTAAGAGGACATGACCTTTTGAAAAACTTCAATTCTGCCAGCCAGAGAGAGATAGTGTTTATTCCACTTGCTTAACTTAGTTTCAATCTTCCCATTAATCCACATCCACATATCTCTAAGACCTAGAGAGACAACAAAAGGAATCCCTAGGTATTTATGAATGGCATTGGACCCTCCTCATTGGAACCCAAAGGAAGAGAGCCAATCCAAGGTCCTGCCAACCCAACTAAGCAAGGTAGATTTGGCCTATGAAATATTTGCCCCTAAAGCTATAGGAAGAGAGTCGTATCATCAGCAAATTGGATGTTAAGCAATTTAGATTTGTCTAGTAGGGAAATACCTTTCACTTTAGGAGAAAGGGAGTTGTCTCTAAGAAGATAGAACAAAGCATCAGAATAAACCACAAAAAGAGCAAGAGCAAGAGGACATCCTTGCCTAATGGATCTACGGATCTTAAAGGGGTGAGAGGTAACTCCATTAACTTCAATCTGAGCATGGGCATCCACAAGGAGGACCTGAACCCAATGGAAGAATACCTCAGGAAAACCAAAGGCTTCAAGCATCATGAAGATAAACTTCCACTCAATTCTATCATATGCCTTCTCAAAGTCCAAAAAAAACATGGCCACCTTTTGATTCAAAAGCCTTTCCCACTCCAGAGCCTCCCAACTAGTAATAAGGTTCTCCAAAATATATCTACCTTTAATAAAACCAGTTTGAGTTGCACAAATGAATCTGGGAACGATATTCTCCAATCTGCTAGCTAGCAACTTTGCTAAAATTTTGTAGGATACATTAAGTAATGTTATAGGCATCCAATTCTTTATCAAGGATTTGTCCCCTTCTTTAGGGATGAGTTTGATAAGGCCCTTGTTAATCTCAGCCCCCAGAGAACCTGTTACAATGGCTTCTTTCTAGACCTCCAACATATCATGAGCAATCCAGTCTATATTCGCCTTATAAAACTCAATAGTAAGCCCATCCGGAGCAGGGGCTTTATCATTATCCAGAGAGTTGATGGCCTTTTTGACTTCTTCCAATGAGATAGGTGTACCAGCCTGCCTCTCATTGGGATATAAAATCTAAGGGATAATTGATTGACATTTGATCCTCACAATACAGGAGAGAGTAGGAGAAGAGAAACTTGTAGAAGGGAAAATAAAAAATTTTATTCTTTGTCATGGTTGAGGCCTTCCCCCCACTCCCTAGTCTTGTATAAACTCTTGGTCTATCTTTATTGGACTCTCGATAGCTAATATAAAAAAAAAGTAAAAATTAGTTAAGAAAATAGCATAGCAAGGAAAAGCAGATCAGATGTAATGAACACCCTTGTATTAACGAATGGCTGAAGAGGCAAAATCAGTGTCCCATTTGCAGGCGGCCAGCAAGGTGGATGTATTGTAGATGGTGTGAAAATTTCTTGTTCGAGCGTCTCTTTAGAATTAGAGTAGTAGTTATTATTTTAGAATTCTATTTAAACATTATATGTGTCATTGGTAAAATATTTCATATAAGGTTTGTATTTTATTTTTATATAAAAATAATAAATCAAATTGCATCGTGATAGTAATATTAAATTGAATTAAACCCTAATCTTAAATGAAATGAAAATCTAATACATTTTTATTAAACCAAATTGAACAATACCTTGAACTCTAAAATTAATAATAAAGCAACTTACACCCTACACTAACACTAAACTGAATTAAATCATAACCCTAAAGGAAGTGAAACTCTAACTATAACCAATTTGCAAGGAAATGTGGTATTCAAACTCACCAATATAGTGTCTTTAATCAAATCATCTCATTTCTAATTAATATGTTCATTATTCCACTTAATAATATTATTAATAATAATATAATACTATAAATAATCTTAACTTGGTATAAAAAAGTCAATTTAAATAAACAAATATGAAAATGCAAATTTCTAAATGATTATTTTTTAATATATATTTCAAATATAACAACATAATACCCTATTCAACATGTTTATATTAACTTAATATTATTATAGTGCTCTTACATGTTTGAGGGCCATACTTCTCCTAGCACATATTTCTTTAATTTTAAGATATATAGATTATAATATATATATATATAGGGATTTAATTTTTTTAATTTAATATTTTTAATATTAAAGATGAATGAAAAAATTAAATCACTCCATATGCATATATACATATATAGGCATAATCTATATATCTTAAAGTTAAATATTAGAGATTACTTTAGTGGTGAATATTTTCCAATGGCGAATTTTTCACATCGGCGTGGGAAATGGCAAATATTTTATACCGACTGGGGGTGGCCATGTTGCCAGAACATTATCAATATCCGTCAAATTCATGGCTCGATTGCGATATGTTTAATGTAATTAAATGTTTCTATGTGAGGATTTCACCAATACAATATACATTGGACACACGATAAATTTAATTTTTTTGCCTACACTCTCTGAGGTTGCCGTAATAGACGACCATAATTTGCCTATATGCATGTGAAGATTTGTTCGCTAGGAGGACCCAATTCGCCCGACATTTTACCAATGCATGTCTCCATTCACCCCAACTTTCGCCAACTATATTTTATTTCCCAATTATTTGGACGACCCATAATTGCCTCAAAAATTACATAAGTTGTGTTATAGTTACGTGGGATTCGCCAAATATTTGTATACCATATAAAATTCTTGCAGAATTTGCCATATAAGGATGGGTATAAATACATGCAAAGTTCAGATCTATCTTTACACAATCTAGTGGGTTCTAGGCTCTGGATTCTGATCAATAGCGAAGTTTTAGACTAAGGAAATTCATTGTTGTTGATTGTATTGGTGACTGCTAGTGACCTAAAGGTGAGCGATCATATTTTTTATGTGTTATAATGTTATTCTGAATTTATTTATATTTGTTTGCATTGTTGAGTTCATATTTATTCAGTGGCGACCCATTAGTGCCAAGTGGTCAGCTGGGACATTCAGACCTCAGACATCTAGATTGTAGGTTGTATGGCCAATGAAACATATATTATACTTTATAGTCTATTGTTGCTTCTTCAACAAATTGATATTCTTTTGGTAGCCTTTATTTCATTGGAAATGTTGAACAGGAAGAAGGGTAGGAAACCTAATTGTGGGAAAGGCCATGAGAGGCTAAGAAAAAGAAGAACGTTGTCTTCGTACTTTGGCTTTGGAAAAGAGTGTGGTGAAAATAAAGAAGGTACATCATCACAAGTACAAGTACAAAATTTGCAACCTACATTGCATGTTGAAGATGGCGACGAACCTGATATCTTAGATCAAGATGATCTTGAAGAAGATTATCTAGTAGATGCCCAAGTTAGCCGGAATGATATAATTGACTTGGGTGATAATGTCATTGATGATAATGCATGGAAGGAGGAAAGAAAAGCAAGATCAAAAAAGGATGAACAACAATAAAAAAGGGATCGGAAGTGGGATATGTTAGTGAGGAATTTTCAAATTAACTTGGCATCAAAGTATCCATTCATTGAACTAGTGGATAATCCAATTGAAGGCGAGCCTCCAATAGAATGGAAAACAAATGATAGACGGGGTTGAAAAATTAGTGATAAGATGGAAAACAAAGGAGGAATGTAAGCATGTGAGGAATGTTGAAGAGTATTATTTTCATGAGAAAATACAGATGAAGCTTGCTGAAGTTAAAGGTTCTATTGAAACTAGTTTTGGAAAAGCAATGCAAATAGAACAACTGGAAAAAAGTTGTTCAGTTAAGCCTTGTTTTTTATATTTTGGGCAGAGGGCGTGCTATGACAGATTTCCCATCAATTAGTGGTTTATTAAACTTTTTGAAATTTCCTAACTATCCTAATAGACACTGGTCAGTAAACAGTGGATGGGAATGGGCAAGTTGTCTTGTTGAGGTTGAAAAAGAAGATGTAAAGGAAAAAATAAGAGAGTCAAACTTTATTTTATTTTCTTTAGATGAAGTTACGGCAGTAGACAATACTTCATGGGTATGCATGCATGTTTATACTATAGAGAGTCATACCCACCAACCTCATCTACTATCTGTTGCTAAAATGGAGGAGAGTGCGACAGAGGAAAATTTATTTCAAGTAGTAAAGAGAAGTTTAATTGAATATGGAGGTATGGATGACATGACGGTAGTCAAAAAATTTGTTTGTGTTGGAGCAAATGGAGCTTTAGTAATGCATGGTCATAGGAATGGTCTTTGTACAAAGAATGAAACTTCATTTGCACCGTACATTACTGCAATTCATTGCATGGCTCACAAAATAAATCTAGCTTTTGGAATTGTGAGCAAGTTTGCTTCGGTTAAAAACATTGAAATTTTAGTCAAAGAGCTCTACTAGCACTTCTATCAAAGTCCCAAGCGATTTATGGAATTTCAACACTTTTCTGATGGAATAACTAATGGGAAGCTTCTCAAGGATAATGATACCAGATGGATTTCTTTGGATGGTCCAGCACATTGATTTTTTTCATAATATCCATCCTTCATTGGACTAATTCACACAACTCGTGACAAATCAGATCAACCGAAATTTCCTGACCTTCTTCGAAGGTTAAGTAATTTAGAGACACTCTTAACTTTAGCATCTCTTCTGCCCATGCTAGAGGAAATGAGGAATATTATGAAGGCTGCTCGTAAAAGAGCTCCATATATTGTGGAATATGCTACACTGCATAAGATGAAATGCATGGCCCTCGTCAATCTCTATCAAAATCAACCAATACTATATGACGAAAAATTTCTTAAGTCACGGACACTCATAGATTTGAACAATCCTGATAACTGTTTACAAATTGGTGCAGATGAGGAGTTATGAGACAATGTATGGTGAGTTGAGATAGCAATGCACTTCTATGTCACGGTCGACCCCGAGGATCTAGGAAAGCACCCCAGGAAGCAACTAGAAAGAGTTACAAGGGAATATTTCAACAAGATAGTTGAGACTGTAACTACTTTTGTGAAGAAAATTGCATATGATCTTTCCTCACAAATTAGAAGTAGATTCGCTCCTGAAAACCTAATTGAATCCATGTCTATTGTGTTTCCTCATTATTGGAGCCTCAACATTGCTGCTGATTTTCGAAGTAAGCTACTGATTTTGATGAAACAATTTTGCATATCCAGAGAATTGAATGGAGTAACTATTAATGGAATATTGGAGAAAACTCATGTTGAGAGAAATCATCTCATTTTGCATACACTATGAGAGAAAAATATGGTAAAATGGAGAACCCCCGCGAAGGGATTAGTAACAAGGCTTTAGAAAATTATAGCTAAGAATGCAGCGTTGCGTGATTCAATGCCAGAATATTTGAAGCTTTCTGATTTATGTCTTACCATGATATTGGGTTCGGTGAAAGATGAGAGAGTTTTCAGTGCTTTGGGGTTCCTAAAATCAAAGATAAGAAACAAACTAGACAAAAATTTGGAAAATTGCTCGAGGCTCTATAAATCTAGGTATGATGTCCACACTTTGCCCTACGCTAGGGCACTGCAAATCTGGAGGTCCAAACGTGAAAGAAGAGGTTTGGGAAACACTTCAAACCAAAGTGCCAGTGGGACTATTGAATCATGTATCGGACCTACTAGTAGCATTGAGATGTAGTTCAACGAAGGTATGCAGACTCAGAGTGAAGAAACCACAGACAAGAATCTAGAAAGCTTTGAATTTGATGAGGATGAATGGCAACTATAAGATATTGGTATTTATTAATCTTATTACTGTATCTCATCATTCATATTACAGAAGTATATTAATTTTTGCAATTAGAATTTAATATTGATTTGTAATTATATTTTTCAACTTTCTATTTCTAGATTTAAAATAGCATAATAAAAGACCATAATGTGTTTATTGATACAGAGATGTTTATTGTTTATTTAGACATGTTTGAGTCTCAAATCTATGTGATACATTTTAGAACATATGATACAAATCATTCAATAGTAATACACATGTCAAGAACTTAAATTTTCATTAATTCTTTCAAAATATAGCCATATGATACAATTCATTCAATAGTAATACACCAATCTGTGTGATTCTCCATGCAAAACCAACTTCCCTCGATTCAATTTGTTTAATAGTAATACATTTCAGAACCATGTCTGGTATTGTAACATGTCGAGAACTTAGATTTTCATTAATTCTTTCAAAATATAGCCATATGATACAATTCATTCAATAGTAATACACCAATTTGTGTGATTCTCCATGCAAATTGCAAAAGTGAATACAAATTTTCAGAATCCTTTGCAAATGACCCTAAATTCCCTTTTATAGAAACAAGAGAGCAACAACATCTCCTGTGTGATTCTCCAATGTCTATGCAAAAGTGAATACAAAGTTTCAGAACCCTTTGCAAATGACCCTGAATTCCCTTTTATAGAAACAATGGAGCAACAACAACTTCAGGTCGAATTGCAAGTTTGCAACATGTGGAGACTCAACATCAAAATCACAAACTCAACATAGATTTACATGGCCATTATAGGCTGGATTAGCAATTTAACAACTACTACATGTGTAATGTCTCCTATTCAAAAAACAAAGTTAAAAATTAAATATTAATTCACAACATGACAAATTAAATATAGATAATAGAAGTGCCTAAAACCTAGTAATCAGAAATTGAGAAATGCATAAATGTTAAAGCTTGGGAGAATTTGAGAATACAAATTTACTGGCTGAAGTTTTGCACTATGCATCCTAGATTCATAGGCTGGATTACCAAATTAGCAATAGCAAGTGCTGATTTTTTCCTATTCACAAAACAGAGTTATTTCAAGCGATGCCAAATTCCAAACAGAAAAAAACAAAACATAAAACCTTGAAATTAAGAGTAAAAGAAGAAAATTGTGCAATACATACTATGATTCTTAAGATTTATGTGCTAGTTTTTGTGGGGTTCTCCACTCTTCATCTAATGGAAGGTCAATATTCTGTAAACTATGGAAAGTCAACTGTAACTTTGTCAACAATTAATATTTAGAAGATTGACTTGTTATCACTGTTTCATCCAATACCGAATTTAGAGTTGTAAATGGTTGGATGAATTCTAGAAATATTTGGGGAGTTGTGTCCTTAGGAAGAAAGTCTAAATCAGACTTCATTTTTATATCCATGCTTTTTTTGTAAGCTTCTTTTCCAATGAATTTATTTGGTGGGTGAACGGTCTTAGGCAAACCAAGTTTAATCAAATTATTTTTCTTTTCTTGCAGCTTTAATATCTTTTTGCCATATTTTTCCATAACTTTTGATGTTTCCCTTAGTTTCTAGCATTTTTGAATGACAGATGATGTCTTAACTATGGCATCAATGCGGCTCTTAATTCCCTTGGATGCCAAGTAGCTATCACTAGTACTGTAGAATACTTGCAGAATTTGTTTTGCCATATCCTCTTTTGAATAAACATGTATGCTCTTCTCAAATTGCCCTTTGATTTTCACATAAATTACTCTCAGACTTTCATTCAATTCAAACCATTCACACAACTTTTCACTCCTCTGCATTATTTGCCACCAAATGTTTTCTTGTATATACTTCATTGTATTTTTCATATTATGTTTCAATCTATCCTCCAAAGTTTTTATTTTATCATTTGCATTGTGGAGGTCTTCTTTCATTTGTGCACATTTTTTTCTTTCTTCATCTACTTCCTCTTTCAAATGTTTTTCTTTTTCCTTCCCACAATCCAATAGGTCCTGTATTTTTCTTATTTCGGCAGCAAAAAACTCATAACTTTTGTATAATTTTAAAAAACTGGCTCTTTCCTCATCAATTTTTTTACTGCTTTTAGCCATTTTTTCTCTCAAGTCCTTCAATTCTTCATCCATCTTCTCCTGCTCTACAATTTCTACTGCAGAGCCCAAATTTTTTATCCTTTTCTGTAAATCATTGCACTTGTTATCTGTTGCTTTCCTCCTTGATTTTTTGTTTGCCAGGTCTACCTGTAACTTTTCTATTTGTTTCTCCAGTTTTTTTTTTCTCTCTCCACCTTTAGTAGTGAAGTGTAGACCACTTTGTTAGTCCTTTTTCACACACTAATTTTGTCCACATTATGTACTTTAGAAAAATCTATTTGGAGGGCGTTAACTTGAAATTTAGAGGCATCTATCTGACTATGTGGTGGATTTTTATCTTTAGTTGGGGTTGGGGGCATAACAACCATGAACTCCATCATATCTTTTTGTGGGTCATATGTTGGAAATACCATGTTCCTTGTAGGTTGTTTGTCTAAAACTTCAATCAGGACAACCCTATGAAATGCTTTCTTTGTTTCTTTATTTGCTTTTGTTGTGTGTTCATATTTTTTATAGTAATCACAAAATTGAAAATCTGGGCTTGCTGAAGCAATTGAATGTTTGAAAGGTGACATAGGAATAACAGAGGCTCTAGTTCCACTTATGCCTGTGGTTTTAACTAATGCTTGACTAGGATTGCCAACAACAATTCTTGAGCCTGTCCCACTCCCACTGATGCTTTCATGTGTAGTTTTCATAATCTTTTGAGGTGTGTGATCTGAAGCTACAAATGATTGAATTGTAGTATCAGTGGCACTTGATATAGGATTTTGAATAGTATGAGTATCTACCACTAGTGACCTCTTGCGAGAGATATTTTGTTGTAGCCCTTGTCCAACACCAAGACAACTAGTATCAACAGTAGTACCCATGCCAACCCCAACAATCACAATGAAACTTGACTAAACAATAATGGGAATACTATCCCTACATTCCCCACCTGTGGCAATGGCACTTGATTCACCATTAATGGGAATACCATGATGTGGTGGTGGTTGTGGATTTGAACTTGAAACAAATGTAGGTGGACCCTGAGGGTAATGAGTAGTACCTATCCATGATGAGTATGAAGAATCAAGTCCAATGACTTGTTTAACAGAAGCTTTTGATTTTGAATCTGATGGAAGTTGTACCTGGAGTGGATACCAAATGCCCTCTCCTCTAGGACCTAGACCACCACCTTTAAAACCCATTTTTTCCACAATGCTTGCCCCTTTGCTATATTTATCTTTCATGGACTCATTAAATCCACCTAATATTTTAGGGACTATAGTAGTTGTTGGAGTGGGCTCAACCTCATACTCATCATCATCTTCACTCTTGTCATATGTTGTTGTGGGATGCTCCATATTCCACAATTTGCTAAACTTTTCATCCTCGTCGATGGTCTCAAATTTTGCACTGGTCTTTGGTTCATCGAGATTCTTCCTCATAGTCCAAAAATCATTTATTTTGGTTTGAGTCCAGAAACTATCTTTACATTCTTGCAGAATTGATTTGGGAATAGATTTGTTAGATGGATTAGCATATTTTTGGTAGAATTTGTAGGAACTCCTATTTTGGATGCCCTGGCCCTCCTCTGCTGTCCTATGTGTGTGCAATGCCATAATTTGTGACATCTAAGATCTTTTCTTAAAGATAAACGTTAGATAGAGACTAAAAGAAGAGTCAAGCAAGAAAAGATAACGCTTGGGTACCGATAATAGGGATTTAGGAAGTCACATGGCTCCCGAGAGGCTCAGATAGTTCAGAAAAGAAAACTTAGAAAAGATATGAATTCAATCAGTAAGATTCTAGCAGAAAGAGGACAAAGATAGAAATGGCCAAATCATTCTCCATCCTTTTAAGGCAAAGGTGAAGGCTTTTTGGCCAAGTGATTTTTTGGACAAGGTCTTAGGGGAGACTTGAAGGATTTGTGCTAAATGTGGATTTTTTCAGAAGGATCAGTTGTGTTAACTATGAAAATGCATTGAATGCACAGTTGAGAAACCTGTTCAATTCTGAAGAATATGTTTATGAAGCCATTAGGGGGCTTGTGGGCATTACCTTAAACACTGACAGACACTGGTGCAATACTCTGGTGTTGGAAGCTGTTCTTCTTGCTTTGACAGATATCATTGAAATGAAGGAAAAAGTGGTTGAATTAATAGTAGGTTCCATTAAACCCTACATAGCAGATATGGTTGCAGAAGCCATTTTGGGCCTGGAGGAAGGAGTCAGAGTTAGTATACTAAAGGTATACTTTCAATTTGAAAATTACCTTCGATCGGACTCTGAAGAAGAGGAAGAGAGTGATCCAGTTGACAAAGGAGAAGATAGTGAGAGCAATGATGGAGGTGAGGAAGCTTCTGTGACCAGTGAGGAGACCCGAGAGATGGCCCGCAGGGAAGTGTGGAGGGAAGAGCGGGAGAGAAGGAAGAATTTTGGGGATGACGCATGGGAAATTTTTAGATGCGCAGTCTTCAATGGAAACTTTGAACCATTTTGTAGGATCACTGAGGCAGAAGAGTGGTGGGTTCCGGAGAGTTCCACACGTAAAGTAATCGCGATAGGTGAGCATGCTGCTGTGATATACCAAGCCATAGGAGGCCAGATGTAACCTCGATTTTGTGTTTGGGTCAGTGGAGGAAATTGGGATGTAGTTGGAGGGATAACCTTATGGGCATATTAAGCAAAGTATTTTATATGTATTTGGGTTGATCTAGATAGTTTTAGGGTATATGAATATTTATTACAATGTAATTTCAAAATTTTCAAGTAATATAGGGAGCTATCCCCATAAAAGATAGCACTTATCGATTTAAAAAAAAAAAATCTTGTGCATCAATATTTTTTCATGATTCTATAGCCACAAATAAAAACTGATTAGGTTTGTAGAACCCATCTAACCAAGACTTTTTATATGTACCAAAGGTTGGCGATGGTTCTAGAACTAGATTAGGTTGTCAACAAGGGTTTACTCATTAATACCAAGCACTAAGAAATTTCTTTTTCAATGGTTGCCAAGTGTTTAGGTGGTTCTATAAGCTTCACTAAATGTGGATATACAAAGAGAGGAATGGGAGAATATGAAAGAGGTGGATTGTGATGTTCATCAAGGTTTTTATTGAAGTCACAAATGTTATCTAGGGCACTAATAGGCACATAGAGCATAAAAATAGACAAGCATTAACTTGTGATAAGGAAAAATACATTAAAAATGATTCATTAACTTTAGAGTCAAATTGTTAGATTTAATTAGTTTGTCTTCCAAAATATGATTCATTTGTATTTGCAAGACTAAAATTAATTTTTATTTGTTTATTTTGATTCATATATGTAGATATATTTTATTAAAAAAGAGGTAGAATTTTCACAATAAAATCAACCTTACATATTCACAATTCAATTGTATTAGATTTTGATCAACAAAATAATATAATAATTTATGATATTAGATTTCCACAATCAGTGCTGTATTCTCTTGATTTTTTGTGGATTCGATTGTGTATGTATTTTTAATCATCAGAAAAAATACATACACAATTGAATCTAGAAAAAAATGAAGAGAATATAATAATTTTTCACTTTTGTATTATAAATAAAATATAAATTGTTATAGTGTATTTGACCATTAAACTGTCTAAATAAAATTCTAATATAACAACTACACAAATTTTAAAATCATGCTATTATCAGAACATAAGAAAGAGAACTACTTTGTAGTCGTCCACAAATTATCCCCAAACACGAGCTGAAAATCTGTGTGTACCGATTTCTCCATCTCCAACAGCTTCCATCCAATATGTCCATTTATATGCTGGCAACCTGCATATGGGACACTGGTTTTTCGTCTTCAACCATTTTTGAATACATTCCCTGTGAAATATGTGGCGTTCATGACAACGCAAATGGCATGCTGCTTCTACCACTTCATAATTGAATAAACAAATTGGACAATCAGCAATTTTTCTAATATGATTCTCTGAAATGTTTATGGTGGGCAGTCCTTCTACCATTTGTCTTATCTCTCTCTCCCTCTGTCTCTCTACTCTTTCTTTCAGATCGCTTGACCAGATTCGCGCAATCATATTTTCTACCATGTACAAATTAAGATCGATCTCTATGATTTGATCACGGAATAAGTCGCATTCAGGCATGGGAATCTCCCACATGCATCTCTCCATGAATCAAGAGCATTCTTAAACAGGTTAAGATGACATGCGAAGTTATAAGCTTGATTTTTTGGGTCTGCTTCGTACGCTGTTCTCTCCCTAATCAGATCACTTTTCAATGCACAAACACGAGCGCTCAGGTCTGTTAAACAGTGCCCGTAAAGATCCAGCTCAACTATGCTGTCATAAATGCTGTAATCTGCTTCTCCTTGATGGGCCATTTTCTTAACTGAATTACAGATTTGAAACTTCAAATAGTTGAGTAATAATTGATGCTCGCTCTCCTTCATGTATATCATATCATAGCAATAAATTAAAGAGTTAGAGAATGCGGCAACATCTTAGGTTTTAAGAAATTTAATAACCAGCACACCTAAGTATATGTAAAGTATGTCAGTAATTAAAATTAAATGTAATTGTAAATAAATATTTAATCTAATGTAATTAAATTATTATTTTTTTAAATATCATTTACATAAATGTTCAAATGAAGCAAGACTAAATGCTTGACTCTTTGTATCCCAAAAAAAAATATTGTATTCAAAAAAATTCAAACATAAAGATTAAAAATCAGATTCACATTAACTCTAATTAAATACAACCTTTATTAAACCCTAACTCTTATCAAAATTTCAGTCTAATTAAACCCAAACCCTAATCATAAATTAACAATAATCTTAATTGAACTATTTATTTTTCTTGTATCTTACCCTAATTAAATGTTAACCCTAAACCACAATTTACCATTAAAACTAATTGTACTATAGATTTTACTATATCATAATAAAATTATCCTTATTAAACCCAAACTCAAAAATCTCCAAATTCTTATAATATCATACTTGATGAATGCAACAAAAATTCAAAATCAGCTGAGTATTACGCAGCCTACTTAGTGGTTTCAGCGGACACTGAAATTTACAGGTTAGAGCCAGATGAAATGTGGTGTTAAGGATTTGTTGAGAAGGCTTCAGAAAATTCAAAGCGAAAGCCAAATTCCACAACGTTTGCCAGAAATGTGGTCTAATGGGCTACAGTGGACTATAGAGGTTGCAGGGCAGGCAAAGCATGCACTTAATGAAATCTTAAAGTAAATATTAATGGCAGATGAAAATTATTGTTTGCCCTTTTGGAAACATTCCCCCTGTCTAAGGATGAGCAGAAAATGGGATAGTCCAAAAGGATTTAAAATTTTCTAGGCTGGGATCTTATGAATTGTTTAAGAAGAACAAAATAAATAGATATAAAACCTAAACCCTCACCATTGTGGCTATTATCGTGGGCTGTGATGAAAAGGGAGCTCTGAACACCATAAATAAATTGGACAATCAACTTAGTAGACATTCATGTGGAAATGTGGTAACATTGACAGAGCGTTAGAGTTGTTTAACATATTTACATATTCTAAACAGGTAGCAAAACATCATTAAAGGATGAAGATAAGGGTTTAGAAACATACAGAGCATGGAGGTAACGATCAGTAGCATGCTCTGAGAGCCTCCATATCTCACCCCCTTCGACTACTTTAGTAGAATAGAATTTATAGCTGTCGTATTGCTGGTTTACCAGAACTCTACGGTTACTTCTGCCTTGCCTCCTCGCCTTCCTCACCTTAATAAATAAAGAAAATAAAATTGATTGTAACCATATTTATCTGTCACAATCTCTATGAATCTGTCATAACATTATTTTTATTTTTTTAAACCAAAAAGTTATAAGAGTATCTGGACTATATCTCTGCCTCCGTCCGATTCCTTTCACCTTCTGTCAGTTAGATATATCTAGTTCCATCATTATCAATCAATGCTCTACTAGTTTATATATATTAATATTGTATATAAAATACATGGAGAGATATCTTTTTTAAGGTGTCAGTTTTTTATCAATTTTATATCAAGACATCTTGAGAAGGATATCTTTCGACACATTTTATATAATATTAATATATAGAAGCTAGTAGCAATTATGACACAACATAGAAAATATTATTAGATAAATTAATATGTGATTATAGTATTGTATTATTAAATATAAATATATTAATATATAATAAAACTATTATATTTATAATTATTATAATTATATTCCTAATCATTATTTTGGTTAGGGTTTAGGGTTTAGGGTTTAGGGTTAGCATTAGGACTCTAATTTGTTATTAAGGTTAGATTAGGGGTAGGTTTTAAGTTATGGTTAGGTTTAATTTCTAGGGTTAGTGTTAGGTTTATGGTTGTAGTTAGGGCTAAGGATTATTTCTAAGGTTAGCAGCTAGGGTTAAAATTAGGGTAGGGGTTGTGATTATGATTAGAGTTAGGGTTTATGATTATGGTAAGGCTTATGGTTAGGTTTATGGTTTATATCGTGGTTGGGATTAGGGTTAGAATCATGGTTAGGTTTAGGGTTTAGGGTTATGGTTAGGATTATGGCTAGGATTACGATTTACATAATCATTAGGGTAAGGATTAGGATTATGGTTAGGGTTAGTATTTACATCAAGGTTATTGTTAGGGTAGGATTAGGATTTACATAATGTTTAGGGTTAGGGTTAGGATTATGGTTTGGGTTTACATCATGCTTAGGGTTATATTATGATTAAGATTATTATGGTTATGATTTAGAATATAGTTATAGTTAGGATTAGGATTGTTATTAGGGTTAAGGTTAAGATTAATGTTTAGGGTTAGGTTTATGGCTATATGGTTATGGTTAAGGTTTACATCATGGTTGAATGTAGTGTCAGGTTTAGGGTTAGGGTTAAGTTTTAGTGTTTGGGCTTAGGATTATGGTTAGGGTTTATATCATGGTTAGGGTGAGGGTTAGGGTTATGGTTTTGGTTGAGATTTCAAGGTTAGGATTAGTATTATGGTGAAGGTTTACATCATGTTAGGGGTATTTTTAGGTTTAGGGTTAAGGTTTAATTTTGTTTAGAGTTAAGCTTCTAGTTCAATTCGGTTTTAGGGTTCAATCAACGTTATTGTTAGCATTAAATTTGGTTTCAAGGTTATGGTTATGTTATGATTAAGGTTATGGTTGGGATTGGGGTTAGGGTGAGGATTATGGTTGGGCTTAGAGTTTAGGGTTATTGTTATGACTATGGTTAGGCTTAGCGAGGCTGGTTAGGATTATGGTTAGGGTTAGGGTTTACATCATGGTTAGGGGTAGTGTTAGGGGCAGAGATAGTGTTAATGGTTAGGGTTAGGATTTAAATCATGCTTGAGGTTAGGATTAAATGACTAGGGTTAACATTTAGATTTTAGTTGGGATTAGGTTTTAGGGTTATGGTTCAGATTATGGCTAGGGTTAGGGTTAGCATTATGGTTAGGGTTTACATAATGGTTAGGTTAGGGTTTAGCATTATTGTTAGGGTTACTGTTTACAACATGGTAAGGGTTAGGCTAAGAGTTATGGTTATAGTTTGGGCTAAGGATTAGGATTAGGATTAAAATCATGGTTAGTGTTTCCATCATAATTAGGTTTATGATTATGGTTAATGTAAAAAATTAGGGTTCAATTTCAAGTTGGTTTACAATTTAGTGTATGGTTAGTTTGATTTAGAGTTAAGCTTAGTATTTTGGTTCAATTTGGTATTTATAGTTATGTCTTTTAGTTTTCAATTGAAAAAAGGTTAATATTGGTCAATTTATTAGTTTTTAGTTTAATTATTTTATTTAGTGTTTCTATTTGTTATATTTGACATAGATGTTATTCTAAGCTTAAACAATATTTCTATACTTCATTTATTTAATTAAAATGATTCCTTTCAATAATGTATCTATGTTATTTTTATTTTCTTTCAAAAAATTATAAAAAACTATTAAAAATGTTAATATATCAAAATTTAATTAATTAACAAATCGTATATTTATAATAATGTTAATCATATAAAAGATGCACTACATTGACAACTTTTGTTAGTCTAGTAAATTAAAAAAAATTAACTTATTTTTATGTATTTTATAGATGGCCAAAGTTATTCCAATGTATAACCAATATTTATTTACTAATATTGAATAAAATGATTAAATTAAATAGATGGCTACATATTTGAAGGTCAACCATCTCAATCTTTGAAAAATTTAGATCAAATATCTCTTTTCATCTATCATTTTTTAAAATAGTAAAATATGTCAATCAACCTTTTAAAGGGATACAAATTATGCGTATATGTTTAAAATCAACTAACCTATACAATATTAAAAATTATTGTAAAAACTACATTCCCAATTTGATCATACTTTATTAATTATTATATTTAGTATTATTATATTTAGTAAAAGATGAATTTAATTTAGTTTTAGAGTTAGAATTCAATTTGGTTTTCTATTAATGTGACAAATTTGTTTAGCAAGTTTAATAGGTTATATTTGTTAGTTTGATCAAACTAAAACATCAACTCCATTATATGTAGTGCTTTTCATATTTGAGAGACATAGATGTTCTTCTATGCTTAGTTTAGTTTTCCATGGTGCATGATTCCTTTCAATAATATATCTATAATATTTTTATTTTCTTTCAAAACAATTAAAATTAAAATATTAATATACTAAACTTTAAATTAATTAAAAAACAAATAATAGATTTTATACTAATATTGAATTTAGAAACATTTAAAATTTAGGAACATAATTTTTTTTATCTATCTAAATTGAAAATTAAAAAATAATATTTTATTTTTCAAATATTTGTGTATACATATAGCTTTGATTTTTTGAATTAGAAACATTATATTTTTATGTTTTAAATTTAAAAATATAAAAAAAATTTGTTTCATCTTTCTAAATTGAAAAAATTAATAATGTTTTTTACTTTCTTATCTAAGCTTTTTGTTTATAATATTATTCTTTAAAATTTCATAACTTTTATTTATTTGTTTATAATTATATTTGAGAAACATTTAAAGAGAGGTAGCCTAAATATATCTTAAAGAAATATATGTTGATTAAATTTGATAATATTTAACATTTAAAAATATAAATAAACCACAACTATTATATTAAAATGCACTTACAATATTGGTTTTTTTTATATCATCAAAGCTTAACACTTAGAAGAAATATTAATTATTGCAAAATTGAAAATACTAAGTAATTTGATTTGAAATATTCTTTTATTAATAAATAATTTCATATCCTCTTCTTAAATAGGAGAAAAAATAAAAAAATTGTAATTTACAACCTTTATCAATATGTAATTTTCATGCATTAAAAATTAATGATGATTGTAGTTTTTGATTAAGTGAAAAATAGGTTTCGAATGGACCCTGAAACCCTTTACAACATTACATAATAAGATTGAACCTTATAGACCCACATAGATAGAACATAAAAACAAAGATAAAATAACTGGCAAATAGACAAAAAGCCAGTGAAGGACCAAAACCAGCAAAAGGATAGCACACAGGTGGACAAGGGACAACAAAGGACCTACCAAGTAATAGACCTAAGTAAAATATTTAAGGATCTCCACAACTTCCAGCTCTAGCTGATCCATAGAGGTAGCAATTTCTTCGATCTCCTTATTAGCACGTAGTGTCTTCTTCTTGATACTTGTTACGTTGGCCAACATAAGTATCTTTAGGGCTCGTATCTTTGTCTTCCATAACTTCAACAATAGCTTTCTCCTGGTTGACTTGCTCCAACTTGGCGATTAGTATCTTTAGTTGTTCACTAGAGGCCTTTAGGATTTTATAACTCTGCTCACTAATTTTCTTGAGGTTACCCTCAAAACTGGAAACCGTCCTCTCCAGATCTTTAAAACTAGCCTCCACAACTTTAAAATTGGAGCCATAAGCATTAGTAATGGCTTCAGCATCACTAACCGCTTTTGTCAGCTCCCTCAAATTATTAGGGTGACAACTAAGCTTACCAGTTCTCATGGGTTCAATAATTTCAATCTTGTTGGAGGAAGTACTTTGCTTGGCTTTTATGTCCTTGACCTCAGGAAAGATCCATTTCATTAACTCAAGTAGAAATCTAGTGCCCCATCCTTGGTAGTTTGCATCACATAGATAATAGGATCTTTGTTGTCATTGTTTAGGTCAGTAAACATAGTCTCTTCTCTAGGAGTTTCCAAATCAACAACAGGGATTTTGTCATTTATAGAAGAGAAACCCTCACCTATCGCATACTTAAGCATACTATCAATAGGCAAAACAGGATTGTTAGAAGCTAAAGGAGGGGACAGAGATTTGGAATTGCCCACATCATCCCTTAGGATTGTGGCAGAGATAGAGGGCATAATATTTGTCTTCTTCTTTGGACGAGAGGCAACCCACTCATCCTCATTCTCCATCTCCATACCCTCATTGTCATTATCTTCTTCCTCATACTAGCTCTCCTCTTGATTCTTCTTGCTCCTACTCTTAGTCAGTTTCCCCCAATTCTTCTTGGCAGACCCAACAACAATTTCTTTTCCTTTACCTTTGCATGTATTCTTAATAGGGGTAGTCATGTTTGTATCCTCTTCTAATTCCATATCAGACCCCCCTTCCTCCACATCATCTGAATCATGAATGTCCTCTTCTGAGGCAAAATGGTTAGAAATGGTTTGTTGTATGGAAGTGGATTTGACATAATCATACAATAACACCATTAAACCTAAATGGAGAGAAGGGTTACTATCTGGATTATCCCTAACATCCTTAATACTAGTATTCAAAGAACATAGAAGATAGAAAGGAATGAATACCTTATCTTTATGATAAAAATGATTCAACAACACAAAATGACACTCGTAGACCTAAGTAAACCTCCCGTCTAGAGTAATGTACTGCATAATTACAAATAAAACCCACCTCCAGACCTTCTTTATCACCTTGGGAGAGTAGTAGGTCTTACTTCACTTGACCAATGTGGCCTTTGTAGCCTCCTTTTTCAGAAATATTTTGATATCAGAGTCATTGAGTTTTTCAGTCTCTATAAAAATTCCTATCATCAAGGGGGAAACTAGTAATATCAACAATAACACCCTCATCGATATTCACCTTCCTTCCGCAAATAGTAATCTTGTTGTCCTTCCAAATTTTTTTAAATAATTTGGTAATGGAGGGATTTTGGCCTTCCAGACACTCCATGAAGTGATTCATATTACCAGCATCCAAAATCTCCCACACCTCAGGCTTTTGATTCCATTCATCATAGGATAGGGGCTCCATTCTCATCCTCTTTCCTCCCATCACAACTCTAAAAATACTGTTCAAAACCTCCTTGATATCCAGAAACAACAATAGAGCTAAACCCAAGATGAGGTATGATCTGTGGAATTTAGGAACCCCAAGGCTAAAAGCAACAATATAAACCCAGAAAGCGTGCAGGGTCATTTCAGAATTAATCTCTGATCTGTCAATAGAATGACACCCTTCACAAATAATAATAACTTTATTCATTGGAGTGTACATTATAATCATCAATTAGAAGTCCCACTTTCTCATAAATCCTATCATAATTAAGGATGGCACATGCTTGATGGGGAAAATCTAGCTCACCATGCCAATGAATTGGTTGATCAGCTCGCACTGCCACGTTACCAATCTAGTCCACCATACCGTTAACTTCTCTATAGCCATGAGATATAAAGAATTTCTCATAGTAGTTAATTTTATCTTTGGATAAAGTTATGATATTTTTTATTTTCCAAGAAGGGGGGTTAAGACCCTTAACACATTTATTATATTGTTATAGTCCCCTTCAATCCATACTTTTTAATATCCTATCTTTTTAGCTAGAAGAAGGGATTGAAGAGCAGCCATAGGCTCAGCTAAGTGATTAGTATAAAATCCCAAAGATAGCACCACCACCTTAATACATTGGCCAAATTCATTTCTTATCACTCCCCCATGCCCAGCCAACCCAAGGTTACCCTTGGATGCCCAATCAAAATTGATTTTAACCCATTTATTCGACATAAAGTTTCACTTACAATTTTCTCTATTATCTTTCTTATGGACCAAAGATGAAGTAGCTGAGATTTTCTAGGTTTTGAAAATGGATTTATCACCTTCATTGCCAGGAGGATGAATATTTCCATCACCATTCAAATTCTCCATAATAGTTCTATTGATTTTAGTGAAAACCACTTCCGAGGGAGACATAGAGTCTCTAAAAATTCTATTGTTCCTCTCTTTCCAGATTCCCCATAAAACATGGGTTAGAAAAAAATCCCACAACATCTTGATGGATTTTTTGGAAGAATAACACGTCCTTTCTCTAAAGAAATCTTCAATAGAAGAGGGGAAAACCCAACTCAAATTCCACATCTATAGGATTTGGGACCAAATTTGGGAGGAATAGGCACAATGGATCTAAATGTGGTTAACTGACTCTTCTTCACTCAAACTGAGATAACACCTATTAGGATAGTAAAATCCCATTTGGTATAAATTGTTAGTCGTAAGAATATTATTTTGCAAAAGAATCCAAAAAATATATTTACTTTAGGGATAAGACCCTAGATCCAAGCTTTAGACTAGGAAGAGGGGGGCTCCTAGGAATGGGACAACATAAGGACAACAGAAGCCATCAAAAAATTATGTGAAGGAGCACTGGCCCAGATAATTCTATCGTTAGAGTCTAGGATAAGCACAATAGAGTAGAGAATCTTCATCAAAGGATTATGTCGAGGATCGATGTTATTCAAATTTATCCATTGATTGGAATGTCGATAATGAGCAACCATCATACCAAATTTCTCTTTACAGATTTGCATGAAAGGAGAGAAAACATCATGGACACTAAGATGGGTCTCCATTATCCAAATATCATCCCATAATTTTATGTTTTTTGTCATTTCCAATAGATCAGGCCTTTCCTATACTTGCAGTCTACTTAGCTTGAACTATGCTATTCCAAATCATAGAACCTGTAGGAGTTTCAAAGGAAGATAGAAACTCAACAAAAGATGACTCCGAGTGCAAATATTTGTTTGTCCAAATTGAGTTCCACTAACCATTCTCACCATACATCCTCTAGACTTGTTTAATGAGGAGAGCTTTATTGAGAGTTTTTATGCTTCTAAGACCGAGGCCTCCCATTATTTTTAGCCTACAAACTTTTTCCTAGGCAAAGAGAGAAACTCATTTTCTCTCCTTCACACCCGACCATGGGAAATATTTTTGAATTTTTTCAATAGCTTTAGCAAATTTAGCTCGAACTATAAATAGACTTAAAGCATAAGCCAACATACTCTGAAGGGAGGACTTCAGAAGTTGAACTTTCCCAGCTTATCTTAAAAGAGCGCCTTTCTATCCAGTGAGCTTCTTGTGGAATCTATCCACCAAGTTATTCCAAAATGAATCAGTAGGTTTACTACATAGGGGGAGGCCCAAATAAATTGAAGGAAGCAGGCTGATATGGAAACCCAAAAATTTTTCTATACAAATTTGTCTGTCTTCAGGGGTGTTGATAAAGAATAAAGAGCTCTTAGCCCAATTAATAAGTTGGCCTAAGACTTGACTATAGCTATTCAAGGTAGATTTAGGAGTTCTTACTTCTTTGATTGAGGAGAAGCCTAAAAGGATTATATCATCAACAAATTATTGTTGAGTGCAAACCAAATTAGTAGAGGATGGGCTAACCCCATTAATATGACCTTTAGAGACAAGTTTGCTAATGTACCTTCCCAGACATTCAGTCGAAATGATAAAAAAGAATAGGGGAAATATGGTCCCCTTGTCTTATACCCCTGGACAATCTGAAGAAGGGAGTTGGAGAACCATTGACAATAATTGAGAGAAAAGGAGTAGAGATTAGTTGATAAATAAGGTGAATAACTGATGCAAGAGCATCCCCGATCGATGAGCAATCTTTCATCAACCAAAAATATTTCCTTTTAGTTTTGTTCTTGTTTAGTTCTTTGTGCAGTTTTTTGTGTTCTTACCGGTTGGTAGCGCTAGTTTCTTATTCTTCATGGAAGATCTTATTTTTCAGTTTCTAGACTGGTTCATGTTCTTAATTCTAGATTTCCAATTTATTTGGGTTCTTTTCCAGTCAATTATCACTTCTGGCTGACTGTTTCTGGGTTCCAAGACAATTCTTGTGCTTGCTGGTTGATTTTCTTTCATTACTGGCTTGATTCTTAGCATATGGATCTATTTTGGGTCTTGTCTGGTGTTCTTTGTCATGTGGCCAACCTTCTTGCTGAACCACCCCTCTTGGTTGTTATTTTTTGGAAAGATTTATTTAATTCTTAGGGCCAACCTAATTATACATTTCATTTTCATGTATTGGTAAATATAATCTTATGAGGTTGACCTAGATATGTTCCAGTGGGTATAAATATGATGTTATGTAATCATTTGTAGGGAAAAAAGAGTAGAATTGAGAATAAGGATTGAGATTCACATTTTGTGATCTACTTGATTCTTAGAGTCTTAGATTCAATTTTATCTAGCTGATAGCCTGCATCTAATCGGTTAATTGCAGGATATTCTTTGATGATTATATGATGATTGTCGGATGATTTTTGGAAGTTCTAAGGAATTAATATGATCTATTTATGTAATCTTCTTATGTTTTCTTGTTTCTTTTGTTGTGTTTCTCTTGTTGCATAAGCTGGTTGATTCTCTTTGAGGGTTTTACCGATTATGGCTACGTTAACTGGTATCAGAGCTAGTTATGGACTAGCTGGTAGAAGGATTGTTTGTGAACAAAGAGGCATTCCATTAGGTGGACAGATCACCAATTGGAAGTAGGCTACGTATGTGTGCGATAGATCACCAAGGGAAGGCAATTGAAACTGGTAGTTAGATCATTGAGTTGAGGCAGTTCACCAGAGTGGAAGAGGAGATGTCACATAGAAGGAAAAACCCTCAGAAGGTAGAGAAGATGGTGAAAGAATTCAAGAATGAAGTGGAATGAAATCTAAAATGCTTTGGCTAGATTGCGGAGAAACCTTAATTCTGTAGATGAATATGGGGAAGCTAGTGAAGAGATTGAGGAAGCTAAAAGACTGGAAGATGAAAGAGAGGAAATATTCCTACGAGCAGTGGTCCAAGTGAGTAAAGTTCATAAAGTTGAAGGTTCCAACTTTTTTGGAACACTGAACTCGGAGGATCTGATCGATTGGATCAAAGAGTTGGAGGATTACTTCGAGTTTGAGGATATCAAGGACTTTGAGAGATTCTGGTTGGCATAGACTAAGCTGAAAGGGAATGTTGCCTTGTGGTAGAAAGAACTACATAAAGTCAGAGTGGAGAATGGTGAATTGAAGATCACCTAGTGGAGATAGATGGTTGCAAGATTGAAGGCTAGGTTCATACTGGGAAACTATGAACTGGAATTGTTCAAGAAGTTGTAGAACTTGAAATAGAGAAACATGCTTGTGAAGGAATATACTGAGGAATTCTACAAGGTGGTGATTAGATCTGGGCATAGGGAGATGGACAGAGAAATGTTGGCAAGGTACATCAATGGACTTACTTTTAACATTCAATATGAGATGAGTATGTTGAAGGTTTCCACAGTTGAAAAATATTACCAGTATGCTTTGAAGGCTTAGGAAAAGATGAGGAGAAGACAACTGAATAGAGGGAATGAGAAGTTCAAAGGACAGATAAGTAAGAGTATGAAAAAATTGGTTGAGGAAGATGAATCAAAACCTAAGTGGAGTAAAGAACCAGAGAAAAAAACACATAGGGAAGCCACTAGTAGTACCGGAAGCAATTTTCTTGGCATATGGTACAAGTGTGAAGAAACTGGACATAGATTCTATGAATGTAATCAAGTTATGGCAAGAAGTTGTGTAGCAAATGAGAAACAAAAGGTGAAGGTACTGAATCTGACTCTACACCATAGCAAGGAGAATCCCTTAAGTTTAGCAGAAACGATACTAGATCTACTTAGAGGAAGAGTCTTTTACGGACTGTGTGTTAATTAGGTGGTAAATATTGCAAGGTTATTGTAGATAGTGAAAGTAATGATAATTTGGTATTTGAGGAGGTGGTTGTAAAGCTTGGATTGAAGAGGGTTGAGAATCCTTGTCCTTATGAGGTGAGTTGGTTACAAGATGATCAAAATATAGAGATAAAGGAATAGTGTTTGGTGAATTTTAATATTGGGCCTTTCATAGATAAAGTTTTGTGTGATGTTGTATGTATGAGTGCTTGTTATGTCTTATTGGGAAAACCTTGGCAGTATGATAGAGGAGCTATTTATGACTATAGAAGAAACCTAGTTCACATTGATTTATTTGAAGGAGAAAGAGAAGGAGGTGAAGAATTCAAGTCCTGAGAAAAGTTGCATTACAGAGAAACCAGTGGCAAAGGTTATACCAGAAGGTTTTCAAAAAGATCTAATAGAACCGGTTATAGAGGTTACACCATAGGGTTTCAAGAAAGATCTGATAGAACCAATGGTAGAGGTTATAAGAGAGGGTGACATGAGTTTGCAGAAGGATCTGACAGTTGATCCTAATTGACAGATGGAACTAGTTGACAAGGAGCTTATAATGACAAACCGGATGAAGTCTTGTGGCAAAACCAAAAATGCAGTAAATAGAGACAATGTGAATATCAGAAGCACTTGAAGAGAAACAAAGAGAGCCAGAGGTTAGAGAAGCCAGTTGAGGCACTGAAGGAGCTAAAGAAGAGGTTGGCAGAGAAAGAAGATGTTTGGATCAGAAATGGGCATGAGGTCTTTATTTTGAATCCTTTTAGATGTTCATGAGTTTCCTCTCATGGAAAATATTTTTCTACCAAGGTTGTCTAATGTAGGAGCATCCCTGATCAATGAGAAATATTGCATCAACCAAAAATATTTCCTTTCAGTTTTGTTATTGTTTATTTCTTTGTGCAGTTTTATGTGATCCTACTGGTTGGTACCAGTAGTTACTTGTTCTTTGTGGAAGATCATATTTCTGGTTTCCATGCTGGTTCATGTGCTTAATTCTAGATTTCCCATTTATTTGGGTTCTTTTGCAGTCAGCTATCACTTCCATTTGACTGTTTCTGGGTTCCAAGATAGTTCTTGTGCTTACTAGTTTCTTTTCCTTCATTATCGACACAATTCTTGGTGTGTGGATCTATTTCAAGTCTTGTCCTATGTTCTTTGGCATGTGGTCGACCTTCCTACTGAACCAAACCTCTTGGTTGGTATTTTCTTAAAATATTTATCTAATTCTTAGGGCCGACTAATTACATGTTTCATTTTCCTACATTGCTAAACATAATCTTATGAGGCCGACCCAAATATGTTCCAGTGGGTATAAATATGATGTTATGTAATCATTGTTGGTATAACAGATGATGTTGACACAACCGGTTCATCAGATTAGTATTGTCATTGATGACTAACACTTATCGGTGAATAAGGCCAAGCTCTTAGGCAAGTAAACCTCAATTGTTTACTCATGGCTGAAAACAATATGAAGGATTCAGCGCTTCCCCAATATGCATTATTGACATGCCTAAGTAGTATTAGTGATAGAAGACTAATCGGTTCAACAATAATCAGAGTAGCTGACCGGTCAATCAAGCCTCTGATAGATGTTGAGATCAGTTTCTTAAACTGACAGTTGAAATGATGATGTGGTCACAAGAGGTGACTTAGATTATAGTTTAATAGTCTTATGCATGATTGAAATACTTTGGACAAATAGGTGATTAGTTTGAATGATGATCAGTGACCAGTGGAAAAAGGTGAAGAGTTACAATGGTGATATAAGTTGAAGGATGATATCCACTAGGAATCTCCAAGCAGTGACCAGTAAGCTAGATGTGATGACCAAAGGTGATTTAGTCATGGTGAGATATCATCAAAAAATAGATAGTGAAGTCTACAGTACTTAACAACTAGTTAAGGTGAGATTTGGGCAGATTTTTTGGTTCGCATTAAAAAGACAAAAATCAACCAAGAGGTTGCTAAAATTATGAGTTACAGAGGCAGTTAAGGATGAGTCGCTGGTGAGATTGATGGAGAGCCTATAGAGAGAGTGCGAGAAGATTTGGAAATTTTTGAAACTTTCCAAATCTACTGAATTTTGTATAAAGGTATTTTGGTGAAAACCAAAAAGATTGATCATAAAAATTGCAAAGTGCAATTCTGAGGAGAAGCAATCTAGCAAGGTCAGAAAAGGGAAGAACTATTAAGTGAATAGGAGAGTGCTAAAGAGAGTGTGCAGAGCTCAGATAGTGTGAAGAGAAAAGAAACAATGCACAACACCAGTAGAGTGCAAAGAAAGTGTGATGCAGAACATCGCTAGAGTGCAGAGCAAGTGTAACCGATGGACAAACCAAAGAGATTCATTTGAATCTAGTTAAGCTAAGAGTAGTTATTACATCATATTATTCTCTCTATTTTTTTCTAATAACTACAACATTAAAATCCCTTAAGTGAGTCGACTTAACAGGTCCCTTTGTAAAATCACTTAACCAGGTGACACCTAACAATGTCTTTGTAATCTCCTATCAGGGATGGATGGCTCCTCATCAGGTATACTCCAGAAGAGTGCACATTTTGTGATCTTCTACTCACACCATGGTTTTCTTCCATTTGGGTTTCCATGTGCTAAATCTTGGTAGTCATGAGTGTTTCATTCTTTGTGTGCATGTTTCTTATCAATCTACTTACTGATAAGTGTTAAGTTTGAATAAAATTTTTGATCAAGGTTATCTCTATAAAAATTGGTACAGTGTTGATTCACCCCTCTCCTCTCAGCACTAGTTGGGATCAATAATTGGTATCAGAGCTTTGGTCTTTATATTCAGAAGAGATTAATAGCTGAAGGAAAGATTGAAGATGATGCGAAAGGAGAATTATATATTATAATGTGTTAGAATGAAGCTCTACCTAAGAACCCTAGGAGATCAATATTGGAATCATGTAATCATAGAGTAAAATGAACCAAAGGGGTTCTCACTATAGATCGGATCAAAGAAAAGTAATATAACATTGCAACTATGGATGTGATTGCTAGTATTCTATCAGATAATGAGTATGTTGAGGTTCAAGATTTGAAAATAGCCTATGAGATGTGTAATAAGATGAAGAGTGTTTATGGAGGATGTTCTCATGTACATAAGGCTAAGGTGAATAGTCCAAGAGGCAAATTTGATGAGATAAGGATGCAAGAAGGAGAAAATATTGAACAATGCAAAAGAAGAATTAAGGATGTGGTAAATTCCATCAGAACTGCTAGAGGAAAGATTGAATAAGATGATGTGGTTAGTAAAATCTTGAAAACAATATGTAATAGGGGTTACACTTGACTCCCTGATCGATAAGTTGATTGCCTTTGAACTGAGCAACTATGATAACAGTATGCCTAAGATTGATGCTGCCTTCAAATCTTCCATGACACTTGCACCAACAATAAGAAGAAAAGAAATTGGATGTAGTTCTACTGCAAGAACCAGTCATTCTTATGAACATGACAACTTGTTATCTGAAGAAAAAGAACAACATGAGCTTGAAGCCCTAATAGCAAGAAGGCTGCCAAGAGGAAAAGGGAAGTACATAGGTAAAATACCCCTGAAATGTTTCTCATGCAATACTAGATGTCCTAACACTGATAGGAAGGATAACTTTAGAAGATACAAAGAAAAGAGCAAGGAGTACTATCTTGCAGAAGTGGGAGTTACCGATAAAGAATTAGAAGGATCAAATGGAGAAGGGATTGCATTTGTAGTGGTAAAGAATGATAGCACATAGGAAAGTGATATGGCACTGATTCCAGTTCAAATCAGTGTGAAGATTGGGTAATTGACAATGGTTGCACCCAACACATGACTGGTGATAGGAACAAATTCCTTGGCATGGAGGACTATGATGGAGGACTGGTGAGATTTGACAATGATGCTTGACATTATGAAACTTGATAATGCTATGTGTAAAGATTGTCTACTAAGAAAGTTGACTGGATCTAGTTTCAACAACAAATATTATTCATCTAAGAATGTGCTGGACCTAGTGCATATAAATTTGTGTGGTCCTATGAGGACTAAGAGCTTCTATGGGAACCAGTACTTCATGTTGTTTGTAGATGATTTCTCAATAATGATGTGGGTTGTATTATTGAAAGAAAAATTTGAAGCTTTTATATGTTCAAGGTCTTCAAGGCTCAAGTGGAGATAGGAACCAGTAAGACTATAAAATATTTGAGATCAGATAGAGGAGGAGAGTTCACCTCTCAAGAGTTCATAAATTACTATGAAGAACAGGGGATTATGAGGCACATGTCTACACCTAGAACACCTCAACATAGTCGAGTTGTTGAAAGAATAAACAAAACTCTAATTGATTGTGCAAGGACTCTAATGATACAGAAGGGTATTCCACATTTCATTGAGTGTTGTTATGTATGCTTTGAACCAGACTCCTTATGAATTATGGTGTGGATACTCACCCAATGTGAGTTACTTCAAGGTCTTTGGAAGTAGGTTCTACATCAAGAGGGATGAGTACTCTGGAAAGTTTGACCCTAAGATTGATGAAGGAACCTTCTTAAGTTACTCCACAAAGAGTAAATCATACCGATGTTTGAGCAAAAGGATCGGTAAGATTGTGGAGAGTGAAAATATCAGACTAGATGAGTTCTTTGAGAAAAATGAATAGGACAATAAGCGTGAACCAGAGGACTATCAAGGATTTCTATACACTATATCGGTCAAACCTACTACAAAAAATCCTAATGTAGCTGAAAATGAGGAAACATGTGAATTAGACCCTATACAACTGGTAGAAGAAGCTCCAAGAAAGGAACTGGTACAACCAAGGTATGTTAGGAACTGTATACACCTAAAAATGGTTTGAAGATAATTAATTAAATAAGTAATTATTTAATTAATCTCTCCTCCCCAATTTAATTGTATTCACTAAGCAATTTGATTAAATCTCTCATTCATCTACTTATTAATAAATCTAAGGATTTATTAAATAGGTTCATTTCATTTCACCCCTTTAATTAATTAATTCAAATTAATTAATTTCCTCCACCAAAATCATTTCTTCCAACTCCTAATTAATTAAAATAAATCATTTATGAGTTGTTGAAACTAATTAGTCATTTTCCTAATATTTGAATTTCTAAATTCAAATTCTCCTAACTTCTACCAATCCTAAACCTAACCATTCCTAAACCTAACCCATTCTACCTACCACCTTGTCTGCTTTCATCCAACATCTTACAAAACCTTTGTGACACTTGTCACTAAGTGTTCCCTTTAATCCAACTTCCTTTGCCAACTTCCTCCAATTTAACCATTGATATCTTCAGATCAATCTCAACCGTTGATTCATGCCAACTCACCCCTAGCCTTGGGAAATCCTATAAATAGACCTCATTTTGGAGCAATATTGGTCCCAATTTGATTTCATCATTTGCATTGTTATTATAGGCATCTAGCTTATAGTTTACCATTCTTAGCAATGTTATCATGCTCAATTTAGCTTAAATATTAGCTTAATCATGCTAGGATAATCAATCATTCATATAGATTAAGCATGCTATTCTTGCTAGATCAGGCAGTTTTAGCATTCAAATCCTCCATCTAAGTGTAGTCAAGTCACTGGAATTTTCATACTAAAATCTGAGAGCAAAATTCATACTCGCATTTACTAGGAGGCAATAAGTCGATTAGCTATGGTTTTGTCTTCCATTGTTTCAATTTTCTAACCATTGCTTGTAATGATTTATTGAGTGCATTGTGTTTGTAGGTATAGGTACAATTCACAGAGCATGACATTTTGGCACCCACTGTGGGGCCAAAATCATCATTTTCAGCCTCCCAACTTCCTCAAACTTCATCTCTGTCGGATCAGAATCAGATTGTCATACGAGTTGCCTTTCTGGCTCGTACGAACTTCCTTTTAGTCTTGTACGACACCTCATCCTGACTCGTATGAGGTATAATCCTAACTCATATGAGATTTCAGACTGCAAATTCTTTACTCGTACTAGGTTGATCCTGTGTCGTATGAGTTGATTTTCAGACTCGTACTAGAGCTAATTTTGTGTCGTACGAATTTCTAGCTATTAAATCTTATGTCGTATGAGTCAATTTTGGTCCATGTTTGAAATCTAATCATTTTTCATTCTATCTGATAAATCATTTCGTACGAGTTTCTGCATCTATGATTTTTTTTGAAAAAACTACAATTTAGAAATTTCAAATTTGCCTATACATCGGTAATTTGCATTTTTGAAGGTCCTAGCTGAAAGCCATGCCCTTTGAAAATTCCATCTAGAACTCTTGGAGACCTTTCCAACGAGGTAAACGGCTTGTAATTTCGAGTCCCGAGCAGAAAGTTATGCCTATCTGAAGTTAGGATAAAATTTCATATAATTTTTCTGAAAATTTCATAGTTTGGATCACTAATGCTAATACACTTGTCAAAGAAAAAATTCAAAATATGAAATTTTTTCTTTGACAAGTGTATCTGAAGTGTATTTGTGCAAGAGAGATAGTAACTCTCCCAAGACACTTGCCATATTGTGCCCCCATTAGCGTTTGGAGTTGGATAATACGGCATTAAGAATCCATTGCATGAGACTCAGTGGTCATATTCTGATTAGCTATTGGGTGTGTACCTAAGTCAACAAGCAAAGGTTTTCATTCTCAGCCAACTTCCTTAGGATTTATCTTGATTGACAGTCATGTATCACATCATGTGTTTGCTATGTATTCATCCCTAAATGAGAAAATCAGACACTTAAAACTGGAAAACCAAAGTAAAACATCAAAATTCAGTGATCAAAACCTCAAACAAACAAACACTTGTTATCTCTTTCAGGTTACATGTCGTACGAGTCAGGAGTCTCTATTGTATTGCTTGATCTTTTGTCGTACGAGTCAAGGTTATATGTCGTACAAAAAACTGTTGTTCACATGAAGTCACTAGTCTGTCATTCTATCTTGTATCTCTTGTCGTTCTATGTTGCATAATCTGTCGTACGAAACTCTGCATCTATTAGTTCAAAACTGTGTCATGCATGCCTGATTCAACTTTATCATTTCTGCCTGATCAATTTGCAGTAAGCATAAACACCTGTTATCTGTCAATCTGTGCTTAAATTGTCTGCTTGGTTTGCTTGGTCAAGTTATCACTCGTCAAAATCAAACTTTAGAAAATAAACACCTCAAGATATTCAAAGTGTTCACCCCCAACAAGTTCAAGATCTAAACATCTCAAAGTGCATTACCACCCTCTTTGATAAATTGATCACTCAAACATAGTTTCTCATCAGGATCAATCATCCTTTATCATGAAACTAAAATGTTTGGTCAAGATAACTTTGTCCCACATCATAGGATATATCATTCCTACTGGACTTGGTTCTTATCAAATCATCACCATTGAACTCCTAAACCGAAGATCAAAAAACTTGCAAACCTTTAAACACTTGAACCATCTTTTAGTGTCATATCACTCTATGGCCTTGAAATTGACTATTGATCACTTACCAAAACAACCTTTAAACAATCAAATCTTAGCACAATATTAAACACGATACCCATTTTAACAAGAGAGCAAAGACATAAGATCACTGAAACATTTGAAATAGCTGAAAAACATATCGACATGACATACTAAAGCAAAACACAAGAAGAAGACATAACAAGCCAACATATCAGAGCAATCAAACAAGGTCAAGATAATAATCCAACTATGTTAAAACCTCACAAGGATTCAAACACATCTCAGAAGAAAGGTGGTTCTTTTATGCACCTCTTAAAGAGATCCCTAAAGGATTTGGCTAAAGAAGATCAAAATCATGCACCAATGTCTAACAATGATCCATCCATCCATAAGCAAACTGACTCTCCAACGGCATCTATTCCTACACCTCTTCAAAGCTTGAAAGAACCTTCCATAGCATCCTTGCCAAATAACGCATCCAAAGCTGAAGTTCCCCAAGGGATATACAAAATTGCCATCAAGCCTATTTTAGATGATCCTATTCAAAGCTCATCTCCTTCATATCCAAGCATTAATTCATTGCAAAATCCCCATAATACTTCCTTGCAAATTGAAGTCCTCATTCATAGAATGCTTGTTAAACGTGTCCTAATAGATGGGGGAGCTAGCTTGAACATTTGCTCTATGAATCTTGTCCATGCTCTAGGCTATTTAGAAGATGCAGTTGATCCCTAGAAAAAGATAAAAATCAAAGCACATAATCAAGAAGAGCATTCATCTAAAGGAATGGTGATATTACCCATCAAAGTGGGACCTTTGTAGAAGGACATACCATGCCAAGTTCTAGATGTGGACCTACCATACAATATACTCTTAGGGAGACCATAGATACAAGACATGCAGGCTATTACATCAACATATCATCAATGTGCCAAATTTCCATACAATGGAAAGGAAATCACAATATCAACAAAATCAAATCCAGTGCAGTGTTGTAATAATCAGAAATCAGTTTTACATAACAAAGAGGCAGCATCTTCAAGCACACAATCAAAGGAACAATCATTTGAATCAATTCTATCAAACATGGAAAAACAAATGCAGTTGAAAGATCAAGGAAACGAAGAATATTTGCTATCATGGAAAAACAAACAAGAGAAACTTCAAATTGAGAGGGATGAAAAAGAAGATATAGTAGTCGATGTAGTTCACATGTATGCAAAACAAAGGTTAGGAGCTAGCCTACTTGAATCAGAATCACATTCGACTGACATGGACTTAACCGAGGACGATCATGATTTTCTTATGCGAGGCCATTTTGATGAGAGTACCATTCTAGACATCGACATGCATATTGAAAGCTCTGACATCTCTATCATGACCCCTAATATCTTTGAAGCTATTGAAACTAAAGATCCTTTATCCTTAAGCTATCCTGAACCTATGGACTAGGAAAATGAAGGATATACTGACATTGATATCTTACTTAATGACCATGCCATATCCTTATATCTTGATGAAATCAAACCCACAACAACTTTTACTAGGGATTTCGCTAACGTATCTTTGAGTCAAATGGATGTCAAATCTCCTAGTCACAAAAGTGAAAATCAAGAAAACAATATTAGATCTAATGTTGAAAACCATTTCTTGGCAACATTAGACCAGGAAAAAGTAAAAACAAAGGACGCATCCAACGGTGAAAACCTCCTTGAGGCACCAAAAGATGGGAGATTTGACACTTTACCTAAATGTTATCAAGAGAAGTTATCTAACATAGTAGCACCAGCAAAGGCAACTATCATTGGCACAACTGATCTACATCTAGCAGCAACAATCTCTTTATCAGAACCAGCAAGGCAGAAATATTTTGGACCATTCAAAAGATGGCAAGTCAACTTTACCTGGTCATATAGAAGTTCTAGGGTTCGATCCATATCTTACAATACATCACCCAAATATCAGTTTGGGAGTAGACATCAATAATGGAACACGTCATGGATCGAGAGAAAGCATCACTAAAGTAATACATCATGGATCGAGAGAAAGAGTCACTAAAGGAACACATCATGGATCAAGAGCAAGCATCAATAAAGGAACACAACATAAATTAGAAGCAGGCATTTTATTCATCAAAATGGCTATAGAATGGAATGTAAAACAACTTCAAGTCTTTGGAGATTCCCAACTTGTCATTAATCAAATCAATGATGACTATCAAACCAAAGATGACAAACTCATTCCTTACAAAAAGATGGTGGATGATTTCAAGAAATACTTTGTAGAAATAACTTTTGAACAGATCCCTAGAAATGACAACAAAGTAGTTGAGGCCATGGCTACACTTGCTTTTCTATTGCAGACACAAGAAAATCAAGAGCGTTATGAATTCTTAGTTGAAGAGTTGTTTCATCCTGCCTATAATTGTGCTAATTCCCAAACCATCTGTCAACTTATGGGACACAATTCCTCGTGCTATGGCCAAACTTACACATACTTGAAAGATAATATCTTACAACCTAACTTATCAAAATATCAAAAGAGAGATTTTATTCGCCAATCCTCCCATTATACTCTCATCGCAGATACCCTGTATAAACAAGGTCTAGACGGTACTCTCTTATGATGTCTTGAACAAGAAGAATCTGAGAAGGCCTTACATGAAGTCCATAACGACATTTGTGGAACTCATTCAAGTGGTCTTACCCTTTCGAAAAAACTCATACACTTGGGCTATTATTGGCCGACTATGGAACGCAATTCTTTCAAGATATCAAGAACATGCAAACAATGTCAAATCCATGGGAATTTGATCCATGCACTAGTACAAGAACTTCAAGCTTTAGCAACATCATGGCCTTTCTATCAATCGGGTCTAGATCTGGTAGGAAAGATCAATCCACGCAATCAGGTAGATCGAGAAAAGAAAGACAAATTTGAACCAAAATGGTTAGGTCCATTTGTGGTCACAACAGTATTTGGGTTAGGAGCATATCAGCTATCAAAATAGGACGGGGATCAATATCAGGCATTTGCATAAATTCTATGTCTAGAAAACCAAAAAGAAAAATAAAAAAATCTGAAAAAATAAAAAAATAAAAAATCCTAAAAAGTGAAAAATCTGAAAAAATAAAAAATAGGGAAAAAACAGAAAAATAAAAAAAAAGTGAAAAATCAGAAAAAAAAAAATCAAAAACAGGGAAAAATCAGAAAAAATCCTAAAAAGTGAAAAAGCAAAAAATCCAAAAAAAATCAAATATCAGAAAAAGTTCTATAAAAACAGATGGTGAAAACCTGGCAAATAGGCGCTATCTGTCGGCTGGCTCTTCCATCTATTAGTTCACGCGTTTTTTTCGCTTGCATTCATTCTTCCATCAGCACTAATCATCATGAAGCCTTTATACATACGCAAGCATCCCAGGTGGCTTCTTACCATGGTTTGGATCATTGGATATATTATAACGACTTTGTTTCTAGGCTTGGGGCAAAATTCTACACCTAGCTAGGGGCAAACTTTTGATCAATTTTGAGCTTAATAAAACAAGTAGACGAAAGAGTTAGACAAATCTTACCAAGCAAAAAAAACAAAACGGAGACACATCCAACATTGAACACAAGATCAAACTATCAACTATCAAGCTATCACAAAATCAATCTAAGCACATCACACACTTTTCAGTGGATAATATCTTTTTGAATGATTGATTGTAACATGATTGTTCAACTTTTCTATATTTCTTTTTGCTATCATGATTTCTGAGTGACTCCAGGATGTCATTGACTAGAGGAACAAGGAAGAAACATGATATTTTTCTTATCTGCTATCTGAAAATTAATCACGAATATGTGCAAATTTATCTCGGGACATGATCATCAGAATATCATTGAAGACATTTCCAATTTGCGTATTGAAATGATTAATATTGCTTGTTTTACACAAACAACACTCAGGTCATCTCGGTTCAATTATACCTCGATGCTTGTGTTAACTTGCTATATCAAAATCCAGGAAAGAAGTGCTCAGGTCATCATGGTTTAATTATACCATCGATGTTTGCACTCACTTCCCACATTTCAAAAGCTCAATGATGACAAAAACACAAAATAATCCAGTGACTGGTCCGGTCATAGCTTTGCATTCCATTGCATTTCATTTGCATTTTAGCTTGCATTTCATTCTTGCATGGATCCCAAAAGCTCCTTTTATCCAAGGTTAAATGTATCGCAGGAATCATCAAAGTATCATCACAGGTATATACATAATCAGAAAGAATGATTCATTTCTCTCGAGATATTGTCAACTTAGAAAAAATCTTATGCTATCTCCCTCAAATGCATCAACATCAGCATATCCAAAAATTTATTCAATTGATATCAACAAACTGTCAGTTCTTTATCTAATCAATCTTATCGAATGAAATCAATCAATCAAACCTAATCAACTCATGTCTTACATAGGATGAATCCTTCCTGTAACCAGACATGATCATCAATGTCTTATATGGGATGAATCCTTCCTGAAACCAAATGTTATGATCATCCATGTCTTATACAGGATGAATCCTTCCTGACACTAGACAAATTGATTTTGACTCATGCCTTATACAAGATGTATCCTTCCTAAAACCAGACGTGATCATCAATGTCTTATATAGGATGAATCCTTCCTGAAACCAGACGTTATGATCATCCATGTCTTATACAAGATAAATCCTTCTTGAAACCAGACTGAATCAAATCAATCAAGATTTTTCAATTTTACCGATCTAGGCAATCAAGCTAATCAAAGAACTCGCACTTTCATCAAACAACAGTTGCAGAAATCAAATCAAATCTATCGAGATATCAATCTCGCAAAAACTCCAAAGATCAATTATCTCAATTGATCTCCCGAGGGGGTATCATTATACTGGGATTTAGCAATCAAGAGCTGGGGCATCATATCAAATCAATACCATCATCAAAATGAGATTATTCTTTGAATCAACGCGTCATGACACCTCGCTTCAAAGAGGGGCAAAATGTATACACCTAAAAATGGTCTGAAGATAATTAATTAAATAAGTAATTATTTAATTAATCTCTCCTCCCCAATTTAATTGAATTCACTAAGCAATTTGATTAAATCTCTCATTCATCTACTTATTAATAAATCTAAGGATTTATTAAATAGGTTCATTTCATTTCACCCCTTTAATTAGTTAATTCAAATTAATTAATTCCCTCCACCAAAATCATTTCTTCCAACTCCTAATTAATTAAAACAAATCATTTATGAGTTGTCAAAACTAATTAGTCATTTTCCTAATATTTGAATTTCTAAATTCAGATTCTCCTAACTTCTACCACTCCTAAACCTAAACATTCCTAAACCTAACCCATTCTACCTACCACCTTGTCCCCTTTCATCCAACATCTTCTAGAACCTTTGTGACACTTGTCACTAAGTGTTCCCTTTAAACCAACTTCCTTTGCCAACTTCCTCCAATTTAACCATTGATATCTTCAGATCAATCTCAACCATTGATTCATGCCAACTCACCCCTAGCCTTGGGAAATCCTATAAATAGACCTCATTTTGGAGCAATATTGGTCCCAATTTGATTTCATCATTTGCATTGTTATTATAGGCATCTAGCTTATAGTTTATCATTCTTAGCAATGTTATCATGCTCAATTTAGCTTAAATCTTAGCTTAATCATGCTAGGATAATCAATCATTCATATAGCTTAATCATGCTATTCTTGCTAGATCAGGCAGTTTTAGCATTCAAATCCTCCATCTAAGTGTAGTCAAGTCACTGGAATTTGCATACTAAGATCTGAGAGCAAAATTCATACTCGCATTTACTAGGAGGCAATAAGTCGATTAGCTATGGTTTTGTCTTCCATTGTTTCAATTTTCTAACCATTGCTAACAATATTATTGGTCACAAAAATGTAGGAGTATTGACTAGAAGAAAATAAAGGGAGAGTACCTGTCTATTCTCTAAAATTGAGCCCAAAACAACAAATGAGGCTCTAAAAGATGAAGATTGGATCAAAGCTATGGAGGAAGAACTGGAGTAGATTGAGAAAAATGAAACTTGGATCCTTGTACCTAGACCAAAGAAAAAAAATGTAATAGCCACCAAGTGAGTGTTTAGAAACAAAATGGATGAAATCGGTCAAGTAGTAAGAAACAAAGCAAGGTTAGTCTATAATGGGTATGCATGGGAAGAAGTTTTGGACTATGGAGAGACCTTTGCACCAGTGGCCAGACTGGAAGGAGTCCGAATCTTGCTTTCTTATGCTGCCTACAGGAAGTTCAAGGTCTACCAAATGGATGTCAAATTGATATTCTTGAATGGTGTTCTAGAGGAAGAAGTTTACATTGAGCAACCATAAGGGTTTGCTTCAGAAGATGGAAGAGACATGGTATGTAAGCTGAAAAAGGCTCTATGTGGGCTTAAAAAGACACCAAGAGCTTGGTATGAGAGGCTGCACTCATACCTGATAATTATAGGGTTCATGAGAACTAGTGACAATAGTAACTTGTATCTGAAGACTGGACAAGAAGGAAAACATTTGACTGCAGAGATTTTTATAGATGACATCATCTTTGGAGGAGATGATGAAATGAAGAAAGAATTTGAAATGTCCATGATTGGTGAAATAAAATTCTTCATCAGTCTGCAAGTATCTCAGTAAAAGAATTGTAAATTCATTAGCCATAACAAATACATAAGGGAAATATTGAAGACTTTTGGAATGGAAGATTCCAAACCTATTGGAACCCCGATGGTTACAGGTTGCAAGCTCTCTAAAAATGATGAGGCTAATGAAGTGAATGAGATACTTTATCGATCCATGATCGGTAAGTTGCATTATGCAGTGCACATTAGACTAGATATAGCACAAGTAGTTGGCTTGGTAGCTATATTTGCTACAAATCCAAATGAGACTCATATAGTAGGGGTTAAGAGGATATTTAGATATCTCAACGGGACAAATGAGTATGGTCTCTGGTATCCATAATGGAAATTTCAACTTAAGTGTCTTCATCGATGCAGATTAGGTAGGGAACATTGATGATAGAAAGAGCACTAGTGGATGTTCATTCTTTCTTGGAGAAAGGATTGTGTCATGGAAAAGCAAGAAACATAATTGTATCTCTCAATCCATAGCTAAAGAAAAGTATTAGCTGCTACAATCAATTGTAAATAGGTAGTATGGATTAAGCGGATCTTGGAAGGTATCCAAGAAAAAGTGACTGAACCGGTGGTGTTACACTATGACAACACAAGTGCCATTAACATATCAAAATACCTGATAATGCACTCTAAGACCAAACATATTGCAATAAAATATCATTATCCTAGGGAACAGGTGTAGAACAAAGAAGTTAGACTGGAATATGTGCCAACCAAGGAATAGGTTGTAGACATATTCACCGAGCCACTACCTAAGGATACTTTTAACTATCTCAGAGGTAAGTTAGAGGTAATTCCACTGCATACTCTAAGGTAATTGAAGATCAGAATAACATCAATCCGGTATGATTTTCCTGAAAATTCTATGTATTTGGATTGATGATTATGGACTACTCCTATTAGGGGGAGTGGTCATTGTATCATGTGAAATAGGATGTCTAGACTACATCTTTGGCATTATTGTTAAAGAGAGAGTGAAGTCAAATGGAACATGAAGGGAGATGAAGTCAGAACTGACATGAATGGAAGCTAGTGAAAAGGGGAGCAAGATCTTTATTCAAGATCAAACAAAGAAGTTGATCAATATAGAAGAAGTGACTATTTTCTAAAAGATAAGTTTGATGTGTTGCCATCAATTCCAAAGGGGAAGAATGTTGGCATAACTGATGTTGTTGGCACAACCAATTCATCAGATTAGTATTGTCATTGATGACTAACACTTACTGGTGAATATGGAAAAGCTCTTAGGGAAGTAAACCTTAGTTGTTTACTCATGGATGCAAATAGTATGGAGGATTTAGTTCTTCCAAAATATGCATTATTGACACACCTAAGGAGTATAAGTGATAGGAGACTAATCGGTTGAAGGATAATCAGAGTAGCTGACCAATCAATCAAGCATCTGATAGGTGTTGAGATGAGTTTCTTAAACTGACAGTTGAAATGATGATGTGGTCAGAAGAGGTGAATCAGATTGCAGTTTAATAGTCTTATACATGACTCGAACACTCTAGACAAATAGGTGTTCAATCTAATTGATGATCAGTGACTTGTGGTAAAAGGTGAAGACTTACACCAGTGAATCGGTGATATAGGTTGAAGCATGATACCCACCGGGAATCTCGAAGTAGTGACCAGTAAGCTGGATGTGATAACCAAAAGGTGAGTCAGTCATGATGAGATATCATCAAACAAATGGGTAGTGAAGTCTATAGCAGTTAACAACTAGTTAAGGTGAGATTTTTGTGGATTTTCCAATTCGCATTAAAAATACAGAACTTGACCTAGAGGTTGGTGAAATTATGAGTTGCAAAGGAAGTTAAGGATGAGTCACCAATGAGATTGATGGAGAGCACACAAAGAGAGTGTGGGAAGATTTGGAAAGTTTTTAATTTCAAATCTACAGATTTTTTAATAAAGGTTTTTTGGTGAAAACAAAAAAGATTGATTGTAAAAATTGCAAAGTGCAATTCTAAGGAGAAGTGATCCAGCAAGGTGAGAAGAGTGGTGAAGATAGTGTGCAGAGATTAGATAGTGTGAAGAGAAGAGAAAAAGTGCAGAGAAAGTGTGATGTAGAGCACCGGTAGAGTGCAGAGCAAGTGTAACCGATGGACAAACCAAAGAGCTTTGGATCTGATTAAGCTAAGAGTAGCTATTACTATAGATCATTCTCTCTGTTGTTTTCTAATAACTACAACATTAAAATATCTTAACGAGGTGGACTTAATAGGTCCCTTTGTAAAATCCCTTAACTGGGTGACATCTTAAATGATGATTCTAAGTCCTTTAATAAGGCTACCTCTAATAGGGTAAAGGTTCTTATATAGTTCTTAAAGAAAATCCCTTAACCGGGTGGCACCTAACAATGTCTTTATAATTTCCTAACAGGGATGGCTCCTCACCGGGCGTACTCCAGAAGAGTGTAGATTTTATGAGTTTCTACTCATACCATGGTTTTCTCCTATTTGGCTTTCCACGTAATAAATCTTGGTAGTCATGAGTATTTCATTCTTTGTGTGCATGTTTCTTATCAATGTTTCTTATTGATAAGTGATAAGTTTGAATAGAACTTTTCATCAAGATTAACTCTATAAAAACCAATATAGTGTTGATTCACCAATCCCATCTTAGCACTTGTTGTGATCAATAATCACTTGTAGGGGGCAAAGAAAGTAGAATTGAGAATAAGGATTGAGATTCGCATTTTGTGATCTAGTTGATTCTGAGAGTCTCAGATTGGATTTTATTTGTTTGATAGCCTACATGTAACTGGTTAATTTTTTGATGTTCTTTGATCATTATATGATGATTGTGAGATGATTGCGGGAAGTTTTAAGGTATTAATATGATCTATTTATGTAATCTTTTTATGCTTTCTTATTTCTTTCGGTGTGTCTCTCTTGTTGCATAAGCCCATTGATTCTCTTTGAGGGTTTTACCAGTTGTGGATGCATTAATAACTCTCTCCCCTAACTTAAAAGATTTGAGCACCTTCAGTAAGAAACACTAGTTCAGCCTATCATAGGCCTTAGAAAGATCCAATTTCATCAAAAAACCCTTCTTCTTAGACACTTCCAAAGAGTGAATATTATCATGTACCATGATGATTGAATCAAAGAATTTCCTTCCTAGAACAAACCCATTCTATTGAGGAGAAATGGTTTTAGGAAAAAAAGTGAGCAGTCTCAATGTGAAAAATTTGGAAATGATCTTATAGAAGGAGTTGCACAAACTGATTGGTCTAAAGAGGTCCATTGAGTCAACACTCGACACTTTGTGGATAGCAACAAGGAAGGTTGCATTAAGATCCTTGAGGACATTCTTAGCTCCAAAGGATTCTTTGACCCCCTTAACAATATAAGATCAAACAATATGCCAAAAATACTGGAAGAAGGACATTGGGAATCGATCAGGACCCAGGGATTTATTGCCTTCAAAAGAAGAGACAACCTTTTTCACCTTTGCAGCTGAAAGAAATTTATTCTGCTTCCTCTCGATCAATAAATGGAAAGCTTCAATAAGCTAATCTTGTGCAGGAAAATCCAAGTTATTGTCAGTTAAAAGAAGAGAGGAGAAAAAGTGTCTCACATCCTTTCTAATATCCTCCTCAACCAATATAGACCCATTTATAGAAAGGCGTGAGATTCTATTGGCTGCATTATCTTTTAAAGTAGTCATGTCAGAGAAAATTGTATTTTTATCATCATCCTTCAACCAAAGGGAACAAGATCTTTGCTTCTAGACTCCTCTTATTTGGAGATAATATCATGATATTTTGTTAAAATCTCATTCTCAGCATTGATGGAGACATCATTATAGCGGCCAACTTGGATCTTGGCTTGAATATCTTTTAGTTCTAGCTAGATGACAGATTTGGTAGCGAAGATATCCCCAAAGACCTCCTTATTTTATTTCTTCACCATATCCTTAGCATGCCTCAGGTTTTTCGCAACCCTGTACATAGCAGTAGCATTCATTGAAATGTTCCACCATTCCTTAATGGCCTCTTCAAGACTAGCATGAGCAATGCACATTTTCTCAAACCTGAAAAAAAAATTTCTTCTTCTTGAGATAGGATCTGCCACAAAAGAAATAGAGAAATGATATTATCCAATGTGGGAAAGGGCAGCCAAAGAGCAATGGTAATGATTAAAAAAGTCATTTGATATAAGAGCTCTATCAAAGAATACCTAAATTAGATCAGCCAACTCATCTATTGGTCCATGTGAAGTTAGCTCCCATAAGATCCACATCATGCCAGGCTTGATTATCAATAAAATTCATAAGATCCATTCTTCTTTCAAGATGGGTCAATATTCCCCCAAATTTTTCACTATCCTTTAAGGGGTTGTTGAAATCTCCCATTACAATCTGTCATTCTTTTCAATATTGAGCTCCAATAATCTCAAGCTTTTTCATAAACTTGCATCTCTCTTGTCTAGCATTTGGAGCATAAATATTAGACAGTAGCCAAGAAGTAACATCTTTAATATGATGAAATCTAACAAAGGCCATGATATCTTCCAAACAAATAGGATCACCTTGGATGTGTTTAAGGTTCTAAAAGAGGATGATACCACCAGAGACACCCTTTGGGTTTCTCTCGAGAACACCACACTTTTTAAACACTTTAATTTCTCCACTTTTTCCTTAGACATTTTTGTTTTTTGGATCAAGACAATATCGGGTTTATGATCCCTAACTAAGTTCCTAAGAACAACTTGTTTGTGCAATCCATTTAGTCCCTGAATGTCCAAGATATGATCTTCATTTTATTTTAAAAGAACAAACCTCATGGATGGTCAACTGGGTTCCAGATCCGTGATATTTTTATTAGCTTCCTGCTCCCTTAGCTAGCTCATAGATTTCCTTCTTGAAGTTGTAGATACAAAGCCAACATCAACTTTAGATCTATTCCTAGTTTTGACAAGGGTTGTTTGGGGAGTAGATTTTGAACCTTTTTTCCCCCCTTTTTCTTATCCACACCATCAATAAAAGGGATATCTTCATCTAGGCTTCACTGAGATGTCACCTCCTTTCTAGATGATTTACCTTTTCCTTCTTTATCAACCCATTTAGAGTTGATCTTGGAGATTGAGGTTGTGGGTGAAGATGTAGGCGGCTAGGTGGATTTGACAAATCCCTCTAACTTTTGGGTATCAGAAATATCTCTCAGAATGTTCCATGATTGGGAAACTTCAAAGTTGGATACCATGCCTTCGCTACTGAAATCCTTATTGACAAAGTTAGAATCCTCCTCCTCATTTGTTTGCAAAACAACTTGAATTTCTCCTTCCTCCAGATCTTGGATATTTTTATCATTCTAGTTTGTGTTCAATGCAACCTCCTCCTTTTGCATTCTTTTATCCCCTTCTTTTTCTTCTTTCTTTGAATCCTCTGGATCTCCCATACACTCATTTCCCTTCCGCTCCCTAGAGTCAGGCCTGACATCATTCTAAGGGTTTTTGATATCATTATCTGAGCTCACATTTTTATTTGGATTCTTAACCTTCAATTGCATCTTTTTCTTCTTTTTAGATTTCTCCTTCTCAACATGAAAGGGGGATTCTTAATGGTCCCAGTCTCTTTGGCTTAAAGTTGTGGATAGAAATACCAGGCTTTTCCATATGATTGCTATGAAACACAAGGCTGCTAATAGGATTTTTAAATTGAGGATTGGTGGATCTGATACAAGCAAGGATGATAAGATTAGGAATGAAGCCAGGAACTTTTTCAATTCTCTTCTCTCTGTAGATAATCGACTGGATGATCATTCTTAGAGGGCCCTAATGGAGGCCATTCCTTCCCTCTTTAATAAAGATTAGAACAATGTCCTAGTTGCCATTCCTTTTGAAGTGGAAGTTAAGAAAGTGGTGTTCTCCTTTGCTATCAATAAAGCCTCAGGACCTGATGGGTTTCCATTGTTCTTCTTTCAAACCTTTTGGTGTATTATCAAAAAGGATCTGGTTAACAAAGTGCAAGAATTTTGTAGGGCTAGGTTTATCTTAAAGGAACTCAATGCCACTTTTCTAGTTTTGATTCCCAAATGTCCAAGGGCTGACTCAATGGATTAATTTAGACCAATCATTTTGTGTAATTCCTTCTATAATATTATCTCAAAGGTGGTTACTAGCATATTGCTCATGATTCGTCCTTCCATTATCTCACCCCAACAGAGTGGCTTTGTGCCTAGTAGAGAAATCCTAGACTCTATCATCACTATTCATGAAAATATTCACTCACTGGTGGAATCAAAGAAATAGAGCTTCTTGATGAAATTGGATTTGTCTAAGGCCTATGATCGGGTGGAATGGGGGCTTTTGGACAAGGTGCTTAGAGATTTTATTTTTTGTGAACAATTTATTTAGCTAGTTGGCCAACTCAATTCGACACCATCATTCTCTGTCATCATGAATGGTGTTCCCTCCCATTTCTTTAAATCTTCTAGGGGCATCAGGCAAGGGGAACCCATCTTCCCTATTCTCTTCATTATTTTGGCTGAATGTTTGGGCAAAAATATAAGCAAACTTGTTTCAGAGGGTCTTTTATTGGGAGTTTCTCCCTCTTCTAGATTCAAGGCCTATTCTCACCAGTAATTTGTTGATGATACCATTTTAATGGGTACTTCATTGTTCAGAGAAGCAACTAACATGGAGATCCTTCTCAATACATATAGTGTTGCTTCAGGTCAATCGATTAACTAAGAGAAAAGCTCTTTATTCTTCTTCAATGCTCCAAAGGATAGACAAACCAAGATGGCCCATATCTTGGGATGCCAAATTGGCCAACCTCCTTCTATTTACTTGGGTCTCCCCTTGGGTACGAAACCTATGGATATTTTTTGGAATAGTCTTGTTGATAGATTCAGTAGGAAGTTGGCTGGGTGGAAAGGTACCCTTCTTAGACAAGCAGGTTAAATCCATCTATTAAAATCCTATCTCCAAAGTCTTCTAGTTTATGCCTTAAGTCTCTTCAAAATACCTGGTAAATTTACAGATGCAATTGATAAAATTCAGAATTCTTTCCTATGGTCTGGGGTTGAGGATAAGAAGAGAGTTGCCCTCATTGCTTGGTATGAAGTTTGCAAACTGAAGAAGGTGGGAGGGCTTGACCTGATAAATATTAAAACCTTGAATAAAACCCTCCTGGCCAAACAAATATGAAGAATCTATCAGGAAACAAGGGAACAAAATGAAATTTGGAAGGCTAAACACTTATGTTTGAATCCTACCATGGAAGATTTCCTTGCCTCGATCAGATCCCGATTGGCTCTACCATATGAAACAATGTTCCTCATGCAAAAGGAATTGTGAGTCTGGGAAAAGTGTGGGCCATTGGTAATGGTAGAAAGGTTGATTTATGGGATGATGCCTAGATTGGAGGTGCTCCTCTCAATGATCATTGTGTTCCTTAGGTGATCATCCAAGCTTGCAAGAACAAGTTTGGTGTCAAAGTTGCTAACTAATGGAGAGATCAAAAGTGGGTGGAGTTGAGAACTATATATCCCAACTTAAAGCATGTTAATATGAAACTCAAACAGGTTGTCATTAATCCAAGAAGGAAGGACCACCTAGTGTGGAGAGGAACCCCTTGAGGGATTTATTCGGTGGCTTCTTCTATCCTTATGCTGGCTGGGGAAAATCTTGGTGTATAGGTTTGACTCCTAAAATAAATAAAAAATATGGATTCTTCTACAAAATAAAATTCTAACCATAGATAACCCAAGAAAGAGGGGATTATGTATGCCCAACAAATTCTACTTATTCGTTAATGATGAAGAATCTATGAACCATATTTTTATTCACTGTCCTTTTTTCCAACCTATTTGGTCAATGCTTTTTCATCTATGGGGTTTAAATTGGGTGTTTCCTAAGGAGATTCAAGACAGTTTCAGGAGCTGGTCTTGTAGAACAAAAAATATGACTATCAGGAAACTATGAGATTTTTCTTTTCCATATATCCTATGGGGTATTTGGAAAGAAAAGAATAACAAAATTTTTAGGAATGCAATTAACTCCCTTGAAGTGGTGTGGGCTAAGATAAAACACAATCTTGTTGAGAATTTAATGGCTATTGGATCTCATTATTGCAACAGTAAGGAAGAGTATGAAGTTTTAAGGAGCTGGAATATCCTAGCCTCTATGGATAATAATACCAACCAACTCAACAATAGGATGTGTTTCTGGTCTTGTTCTCCTAATAATTGGATTAAAGCTAACTTCGATGGGGCTATTAAAGGGAACCCAGGGCCAGCTAGTTGAGGTGGAGTTATCTGGAATAGTATTGGCTTTTGCATGGGGGCAGTTGCCTTCCCCTTGGGGAAGAAAAATAATCACTTGGTTGAATCCATGGGCCCCCTCCAAGCCATAAAATTAGTGCATCAAATAGGAGCCAAAAATATATGGCTAGAGGGGGACTAATAATATAATAAATTGCCTTCTTGGTAAGAAACAACCAAGGAGTTTCTTGAGGGATTCTCGCAATATCACATTTCTCATGATTATAGAGAGTCCACCTAGAGTGTTCATTGTGATACTAATGAGGCAGTATGGAGTGGGTAGATAAAGATTTGGTATGGGGAAGGGGAGCTCCCTCAAGTGGCACATGAAATTTTAAATTATGAAAGATATCATGGAAAATAAGGTAGGATTTGATATCATTTCTTGATATGGTAGGGGTGGTTGTGGCATCATGAAACAGTTTTGTAATTAACCGAGAAGGAGGTACACCATTAATTTCCATAGCATCTTGCATTCTTTGTGGGTTATTCATTCCATTTGGAATAGAATCTTGACAAATATCTATTTGTTTCAGGAGGCTTCTTCTTTGTTTCTTAAAAAAATAAAGTTTGCAGAGAAGATCGATATTTGCTGGAATTTACATTCTATTAATACTAATAAGAAGATGGGAGAAATCGTAAGTGGATGGAGGCTACAAAAATTGATAAATGGTTAGACCATCCCCAAGAAGGGCACCCTAACCATTGGTAGCAGGAAAATTATGGTTAATGAGACCATGATTGCAAAGGCTAATGGTCTACTGATGGATGGAATCAAATTCTACAGGGAAAGGAAGCTGTCGGAAGCTGCTATGAAGAAATTCCCCAAGGACAAGGTGGAGAAAGAAAAAATAGTCAAGGGAAGCCACACATGCTACTCCCCTAAGGTAATCAAGTTGCTCTGGAAATGGATTTTGTTTGTTGTCATGGAAATCATAACTTTAGATGGTAGATATACCAGAGTTTATAGCTACCATTTTTTTATTCTCAATCATTTTTGGCACAAGGAGAAAATTTCCCTTCCCTACTACTTGTTTTGTGCCCTAAATGTCATAATTATGGATTCTATCTCTAATCTCAAGATTAACCCTACTTTACATGAGGGTCTTATGGTGGTCCTATACAACCATATCAAGAACACCATTGTTCAATAGGCTATATCTGAGGTATATAAGTTAGATGATAATTTGGGTGATTCAGATGATGATGATTATGAAGGATATAAGACAAAGGCAAAAGTCAAGGTGGACCCCCATAACACCAAGTCGACCAAGCATAAAAGGAAAACCAATCAAGAGGAACAGGGTAAAGGGTCAATGAGTCAAAAAAAGAAGGGGGAGCACGATGACAGTTGGTATGAGGAAGAGGAGGAGAGTGAAGATGAAATAGAGACAAACAGTGAGGAGCTTCAAATTATCTCAAGCTAGAAGAAAAAGGGGAAGATGCTAAGAGGTGAGGAGTTGGAAGCCAAGAACTATTTGCCCCTTCCAACCGAGTCCAAGGATCAGAGTAAGGGCTTGGCTAAGGAGATTACCGCCAACAAGGAAATTAAGATAGCCAAGTGGAAGGAGATGGGTCTTGAGGTGAACTTGGACTTGTGGGAGATGAGACTCAGGATGGCTCCCCTTTGGACTTTGACCTCTATATAAAAAATGGAATGGACTACTTCAATAAGGTCTTCTTTTTGGTTTAGAAGGAAATTAAAAACATAGAAGACAAAAAGGTCTAGGAAGCTAGCAAACTTGAAGCTTTGGAAGCTATTGGCACCAGCAAATTAAGTTCTCTACATGTATGCTTAAGTGAGCTAACTAAAGCTATCAACAATGCAGAGGAAACTATAAATGCCCGATGCAATAGCTTTAAAACCCTAGAAGATAGAGCAGGGGCAAATGAAAAGAAGATGGAAGGGATTGAGAAGACCCTGAAAAGATTAGGGAGAAAAGTTACAAGATTTTAAAGACCGCTTCTAATAGTATCAAGGTCCTTATTAGAAAACTCAAACAAGTCCAGGGGGATATGGCCCTTGGGGACACTACTGAAGAGAAGGATGGAACCCCTAAAGATAAGGAAGATGGTCCCAAAAAAAGAACAAGTACTAGAAAGAAGAAAAACCAAAGTAGGTAAATTAAAGATATCAAGAGGACTGTTGTGACAATGGAGCAATTGAAGTTGGAACCTATTGAACTGCAAAAGAACTTCACCTATCCTTGGTTGTTATTGAAATATTTAAATTTAAGTTAATTAGTTTTATAAAGAGAAAATAATATTTTTAATACTTTTATTATTTAGCTTTAATGTTGTAATAATAGTTTTACTTAAAATTGTGTGTTAAAAATATTTTTTATTAATTTGATTATCTTGATAACTAATTCAAAATAATTAAAAATAACAATATTAAATAAATTCTTATCTTTGACTTAGATTTTCTTGTGAAGACTATTTTTTTGGGGATAATTTGTGTAGTAGTTATTAAAATAAATTGTTTTGAATAAGGAAAGTAGTTTCCATTGTCTAAACAACTCCTTATCACTCCACCAACATTGATGGAGAATTGGGTTTGAATTGTGCACCTCGTAAAAAATGCATTTAGGAATTTTAAGCATTGCCAATTCTCCTACATATAAAACTATTTGGTCAATTAATATTTTTCTGTAGTTGCCAGATCGAAACTCGGATAAAGAAAGGTGCAGTAATTTCATCTTTGCTCCTTATGCCTTCTCATTTTATGCACACGGTTCCATCATGATTCTCATTCCAACATTTGCATGTTCACTTTTGCTCCATGCTTTATTTGTTTTGTGTACATGGTTACATCATACCCACTCTATGTTTTATTATATTATCTTGTAATTTTAAACTATAATAAGTTGATTTATTTCATTATTTATATTATTCTCTTGATTATTTTTTAAGTAAATAAAGTAAAAAAAAAATTAAAAAAAATGATTTTAATAATAAAATCATATTGAAAGAATGAATTATGAAAGAAAGTCCTATTAAAAAGAGGAAATTGGCAACATTAAATAATAAAAGATATTGTTTTAAGAACCTACATTATGAAAACTTAGTTTTCAAGAACCTGCATTATGAAAACTTAGTTTTTAAGAACCTGTATTATGAAAATTAAGTTTTTAAGAATTTATTTTTTATTTCTAACATTAGTAAGAACTGAAATTTTGTTTCTCACAGTTTTGTCAATAGATGAACTAAGTTTTTCTATGAGTTCAAGTATGTGGATTGTTTATATTTTATTTAGGAAAACTGATTATTATGTTGACTTCAATTTCTTTTGCTGATTTCATTTGTTATGATAAAATGAATGTCTTTATTTTTTATTTACAAAAGCTTTTGTGCTTAAAACACAAAAGTGTTGAAGATGGTAAAAGTTGAAGTCACTCTCAAATAATAATTCCTATGTTTTTTAAAGATGTAATTCAATTTTTTATATTTTATTTTTAAATTTTCTTATGATTATCTATTATTTTTGTTTTCAAATTTTGTACGAATTGTATTTAGAATGTTTTATGTTCAAAGCAACTAAATGCGATCTTATTTCAAACCAATTTCTATTTTCTGAAAAGTTCTAACTCAACTTCTATATTTTATTTTTAAGTTTTAATATGATAATCTATTAATATTTTTTGTAAGATTTTATTGCCAATAAATTTTTTTAAATTGTTTATTTTTTCTTGATTATAAGGTAAAAACTAAAATACATCCAAGTATAATCTGAGTTCATAGGTGCATAAATCCTAAAAATCTAAACAAACCCACAAATACTTGCCAATATACCAGTCATAGATTACATTTATATTACATCCTTATATCAAACCCAGGCTTCTAGCTACAACCATATACATTTATCAATATGAGGAAAAAGTTAGGACAAAATGCCAATAGTAGAATATGTCAAAATAAAAACCAGGATTATGTACACATGGAGTAAAAAAAGAACAAGATGCCACAAATAGAAGTCTACTCTAGATCTAGGAAACCTAGCCAAGGGGGGCTTCCATCGACACTAGCCTCTATTCATCCAATGGTGGCCTTCCATCCATGCGAGCCTCTGATCATCCAACCTCTTGGCATTACTAATCATCTGCTTGCAAGCCATTCCCTCTTATCTCTTTCATGAGTGCATCTAAGTTGTTGAGAAAGGGAGTTATCTCTTCATTTAACCTTCCCCACGTATATCCATGGGAGAGCTCATAGACAAAAATCTTGGTGTGTCCATCCTCAGGAAATCTATGATTTTTTTCTTTGTTGAGTCTGATAACCATAGTGACCTGTGAGAATATAGTATGAAATGCGATTCTATGAAAAGACTCAGTAAGGGCCCTTTCTATCCCTTGATACTTCTCTAAATTCCCAATCCTCCAAATGTACCAAAGAATATCACATGAAAGAAAATTTCAGAACTGATTAGTGTCTTTTTTAAGTCCTTTAATAAAACCAGATAAAACATCAAGTATGCTAAAATGACAAGGAATAATAAACCCAAACAACTTCCAAACCTCCTTAGCTACAAGTAATAAGTCCTTTAATAAAACCAGATACAATATCAAGTATGCTAATATGCCAAGGAATAATAAACCCAAACAACTTCCAAACCTCCTTAGCTATAGAGTAATAAGTGCTTTAATAAAACTAGATACAACATCAAGTATGCTAATATGCCAAGGAAAAATAAACCCAAACAACTTCCAAACCTCCTTAGCTACAAAGTAATCAAATAAAATATGTCTAACTGTCTCTTTAACCTTGCAAATGTTACACAAATCATCGTTAGAATGTTTAGATCTGATAGGTAACTTATCAAGCAGAAGCAACCATTTAAAAGCTCTCTTTTTAGGAGCAACAAGAGAGTTCCAAATATTCTTAAACAACTTGCCCCATTGAGCAGGAGATGAATTAGAATACCAAAAAATATTAAAATGATTAACAATACTCTCATTATACAAGACACTATAAGTTCGTTTACTAGACAGGGGAAGTTGATACTTACAAGAGAGCTGATCCCATGAAATGATCATATCATTAGAAATAATATCCTTAAAGCACTCGATTCCTTTGTTGTACCAAACCTTATTCGAGTGACCTTGAGTGAGTTCATGGGGTTTTCCATTGTGCATAAGATTTCACCAAATAGACTTCTCTCCACACATAAAATCATCCTGGCTGATCCAATTATTACCAATATTATGTTTAGCACTCTCCCAAGCCTTCCAAATAGATTTAAAGACAACAGAACCTGCGGTGGATACTGAGAAATTCCCTGCTATTAGGTCACTAAAGGGAAGAAATTTCCATGATTTGGAAATGCTTAGGAACCCCTAATCTGATAGTATACTGAATGAGCACTTTCCAAGACTCACCACCTTCTAATGAGTGGATCTTCCACTTAGCAACAAAAGAAATCCCTTGGATTCTAAGATCCTTAAGACCTAAACCTCCAAAAGCCTTGTTCATGTAGCACCATTCCCACTTGACTGAGTGCACTTTCTTCTGACCTCTACCATCTGACCATAGGAAATTCCTAATGATCTTTTGTAGTTCATTGACCATAATTACTAAACATCCATATAGTGGCATAGTATATACTGTAAGAGGACATGACTTTTTGACAAACTTCAATTCTGCCAACTAGAGAGAGATAGTGTTTATTCCACTTGCTTAACTTAGTTTCAATCTTCCCTTAATCCACATCCACATATCTTTGAGACCTGGAGAGACAATAAAAGGAATCCCTAGGTATTTATGAATTGCATTCGGCCCTCCTCATTAGAACCCAAAGGAAGAGAGCCAATCCAGAGTCCTCTCAGCCCAACTAAGCAAGGTAGATTTGGCTTGGGAAATCTTTGCCCTAAAGCTCTAGGATGAGATTTGTATCATCAGCAAACTGGATGTTAAGCAATTTATATTTGTCTAGCAAGGAAATACCTTTCACTTTAGGAGAAAGCAAGTTGTCTCTAAGAAGATAGGACAAAGCATCAGAAGAAACCACAAAAAGAGCAGGAGCAACAGGACATCCTTGCCTAATGGATCTACCAATATTAAAGGTATGAGAGGTAACTCCATTAACTTCAATCTGAGCATGGGCATCCACAACGAGGACCTAAACCCAATGGCAGAATACCTCAGGAAAACCGAAGGCTTCAATCATCATGAAGATAAACTTCCATTCAATTCTATTGCGTGCCTTCTCAAAGTCCAATAAACCTTTTGATTCAAAAGCCTTGGCCACTCTAGAGCCTCCCAACTGGTAATAAGGTTGATAAGGCCTTTTTTAATCTCAGCCCCCAGAGAACCTATATTCGCCTTATAAAACTCAATAGTAAGCCCATTCGGACCAGGGGCTTTATCATTATCCAGAGAGTTGATGGCCTTTTTGACTTCTTCCACTGAGATAGGTGTACCAAGAGCCTGCCTCTCATCGAGATATAAAATCTAAGGGATAATCGATTGACATTTGTCCCTCACAATACAGGACAGAGTTGACTCCTCAGAGGAGAAGAGAAACTTGTAGAAGGGAAAATAAAACTTTTGATTCTTTGTCACCATTGGATAGCCATTGCATCCTAGTTCTTGTTCTAGTTCCCATAGCTTTATCATGTTGCAATTGCCTAAGCTTATTTCTAACAACAACCACCAATTGAGTGAGTTGAGGATTATTGGGATCTTTTTGTATGTCCTCTTCAACACTAGGTAAGTATAACCCATATGCCTAGCATCTTTGGCCTTCGTTTTCCCAATGGTACCAAGCAACTTTTGCCAGCTAGAAATCGAAGTATTCCATCTCACAATATTGGAGCTAGATTGGGGATTCCATCTATTGAATAGTCTCACAATATGAATCGCAGCCAAAGTGTCTTTATCCTCGAGAGCAACGGAGAGGGATATCGGCCAAAATGGGATGATGATCCTAAAGGGAGGAACTCTGAACAACAACACAAGATCCTTAGAAAATATTAATTTTTTTATTAAAGTCGAAGAAGAAATAATTTATCCAGTTAATTTACCCTTTACAAATCCTTAATGGTGATTCTATTTTATCGATTATAATGATGACAGGTTACAGGAACAATTTTTTATGGAGAGCCCAGACATAGGGAATACATTTGTGATCACGGCTTCCATCGGGGGTATTTTGACATGCACATTTGATGAGGATTGTCTATACACTCTAGCTGAAGGAACAATGGCAAAATCTGCGAAACGGGCAAAGCACAAATTTGAAGGCGGTGACGATGACTGTGCAAGAATTGATTAAATAACTAATTTCAAATAAAAATAAAAATATTAAAGTATTTCATTTCATTATTTATATTATATTTTAATTAGTTTAAGATTATAGTAAAAAATAAAATAAAATTAATATTAATGATTTTTTTATATAAATATTTATCTTCATTTTCAGTAATATTTTTTATTTATTTGGTTTCAAATTTCATGTCAAAAAATAATATTTTTATTGATTGTATTGTCTTGACAATTAATTTAAAATAACAAATAAAATATTAAATATTAAATCAATTCATTCCATTGTTTATATTAATCTTTTTAGACTAAAATAAAGTCAAAGTAAAAATCATTACAATGGACTTCTATTAAGGAGAGCTGCACTTTTTCGGTGCCTACATTTGTGACCTGAAGAAGGAAGCACGAACGAGGCTGGCAGGCACCATTGGAGTACCCTGGCATCTACGTGGAGGAGTAAATCTCCTCCACTCAGTTTGCTTTTCTCCCACTTGCTCTATTTTACTCTATCTTTCTTTTATTCTGCTTTAGAAAATTTATTACATCTAACTCCACCCTTCCACCCACCTCGCGTGATCTTAACCTTGGGTCACCATGGAGCTAGAGTCTGACAGTCTTAGTGTTAATAATCCTAAAACCATTCCGCAGATATTACCAGCCCTAGCAAAGTTGTTTGCTGAGATCGTCGCCCCGCTTGGAAATGGAGTCCACTCATTGTTGCACTTCCTTACGACTCCTACAGACGAAGGACCCAGTAATGATGGTAAGTCCCATTGCAATACCTTGGATCCCTTCTGCATTTCACCAAAAATTGAAATGTTGAATGAAATTTCTTTAGAAAAACGTAGGTTATGTGACACTGCCATCTTTTTTGCCTATGTGGATGCTCAAAAATGCTCACCTAGGAAAGTCATAGATGACTGGTTTCACAACCTATGGAATCTCAAACTAGGGCTTAAAATCACGTTTTGTAGACAAATACAAAGAGGTCTCTTTCTCATTTTCTTTAATTCGCATAATGCCCAATTGGAAGCACTTAAATGCCAGTATTGGATGGTTGGGAATACCTCCTTTCGAGCCCTAGCCTAGTCTCCAGAGGCGGTTAATGAGGAAGTCGTCGCATTATCCTCACCCAGATGGGTCATCCTCAAGGATGTCCCACCTTTTTTGTGGCATTTCCTTCCCCAATTATTGGAACCATTTGGCAAAATTATTCGGATAGATGAAACTACTCAGTTGGTGCCCAATCTAGATGCAAGAATGCTTGTCTCAATCAAGCCTAGAGTCGACATTCCACCATCCTTAAACTTAGATATCAATGGAGACACATTTGTCTGCCTGATTGAAATGCTTGGAGGGTTGAATGCATGTTTTCTCTGCAACAAAGAAGGGCATATTCTTAAAAATTGCCCAATTATTAATCGTAGAAAGCAAAAACATAACTCAGGGGAAACTACTAAAAACCCTAAAACTGTTAATGATCTGCAATCTCCCCCTCCTCCCTCTGCTAACAAGAGGTCTGCAGATCCTAATCCCACTCCTAATAAGGTTAACCCTCTCAATCTTGAGCTTGCACCTGTAGCTTCCAAACTCCTCATCCCTGTTTCTGATCCCTTTCAAAATCTTGTAGAAACCCCCTCAAATGGTTTTCAACTTATTTCTTTAAGGAAACGAAGATGTAAAGTTACCCCTCCTAATGCCCTAAGTCTTAGCCGCTCCTCCAATAACCAATTGGCCTCTACTCTTAAACCCCAGGACCCTAATCCATCACCTATTAATTATGTGGTTAGAAATATGGTTAAAAACTTGGAAAACCCCAATCGTGGGGATGATGGTTCTAGCATTGGTAATAACCCTGCAATGATGCTTAGTTCTGATACTCCCATTCAATCAGTCTCCTCTTCACTTGCAGGGCTTATTCCTGACACTAACACCACCATTCCCTCAACTACATCTACGCTCAAAGAACTAGAGGACAATCATATTATAGAAGTTATCTATGCTAATAAGGGTCTAGAGGAAATTAGAACTAGCACTATGCTCCCTAGCTTTCTAGGCTCACAGTTGTCTAGGTCTGACATAGTAGGAAACAAAAATAGTAGAGCTGAACTTCCTGAAACTAGTGAAGATGATGAGGACCTTGTGAAAGGGTACTCCCTAAATAAAAAAAAGGTAGGCCAAGGGGCTCCAAAAACAAGAAAAAATCTGGGGACCAGCAATGGTCTCCCTACCAGCCCCCCCCAGATCCTCCACTTTGATGAAATACATATCTTGGAACATTCGAGGCCTTGAGTCACCTGACAGGAAATTTGTTATTAAAAGATTTTTGGATCATCATAAAAACTTAGATTTTCTGATGTTACAAGAACTTAAATCTTTTGGATTCTACCTCGACACCACACTTGACTTCATCTAGAGAGATGCAACCAAAGTCTATAACAATCACCCAAGAGGAAAAGGAGGAGTTGGTCTTCTTATCGCCCCTAAATGGACAATGTACCTCAAGGCTAAAGGGACCTCCCCCTGTAATAGAGTAGCTTGAATTACCCTAGATATTAAGGGTTCTTGCTTTGGCATATGTTCCATTTATGCATCCAATGATTATAAGGAAAGAATTTCCCTCTAGAATTGGCTAACCTCCCTTCCAAATATCCCTTGGATCATGGCGGGGGATTTTGATATGATTGAATCTCAGAATGACAAGGTTGGGGGACTGCCGTTGGAATGGAAAAACTTAGAAAGACCTCACTAGGACAGGTTGAAGCAACACTTTAAATTGTTTGACCCCCTAGAAGGCACTAAAACTAACACCCCTAACCTATGGCACACCTGGTGCAACTTTCAGCAAAACACTAGTAGGATCTACTCTAGGCTAGATAGATTCTATGCTAATAAGGACTTTTTCTCCTTTTCCCCCAATCAGTTTGGGAATGCGGTTGTGGTCTTACCAACTACCCTATCTGACCACTTCCCTATTCTACCCATTATTAACATTAGGGACTCCATCACCCCTAGCCATCCTCGTTATAAGAAATTATTTCTTAACACCTCCTTGTTGCAAGATAAGGATGTCCTAAATACCATCAAACTTATTAGACTCTTCAACTTGTAGCCACATTTCCCCCAATCCCACATGCTCAGATGGCAGAGGAACATTTACTCCTGGCAGAGTCTTCTCCAAACCATTGGGCAAAAAAAAGCCAAGGATTTTAGATTCATAGAAAAAACTCTTACCCATCCACTTCACTCCCTAGAACATGAAATTCAACTCCAACCTTCTTCCCCTACCCTGGCCAAGAAGGTCTCTGAGGCTAGAGATATTCTTAGGAAGCACCAGCAGGTTAAAATCAGAGGTGTCTTCATCCGAGCCCGCAACCACTGGCTCTAGTTTGGTGATAAGGGCTCCAAAACATTCTTTAATCTGGTTAAACAAAAATAGACAAGGGAGAAAATAGATAGAATAACTATAGATGATAAGGAACTCCTAGATATAAATGACATCAAAGAAGCCTTTGAACTATTTTATAAAACCTTGTTTACAGCCGAGGATAATGAGTCCTCAAACGAGGCCCGTACCAAATGTAGAACAACTATTCCTAATAGAATCTCTGAGGATGAAGCCAACCTCCTCAAAGTTAAGATAACCATGCAAGAAATCAAGGATGCCATTAAGTATCTCAAGGATAGCAAGGCCCCAAGCCCTGATGGTCTTCCTACTGAATTCTACAAAACTAACATTGACTAGATCTCGAATGACCTATTGGACATCTATGATGAAGCCCTTGCCACTAGCACCTTGGGGGAGTTCATAAATAGGGGTATTATTAAGCTTGTACCAAAGGAATGGGACAAAGCCCTAATTAAAAATTGGAGGCCAATTACCCTCCTCAATGTCTCCTACAAAATCCTGGCCAAAGCCTTAGCCTCTCACCTTGAGAAGATCCTCCCCAAATTCATCTGCTCCACCCAAACAGGCTTCATTAGAGACAAATACATCTTGGAAAATCTTGTAACAAGTTGGGAGTCCGTGGAGTGGGCCAGAACCTCGAACCAAGGCGCTGCCATGTTCCTTGTTGACTTTGAGAAAGCGTATGACAGGGTGGAGTGGGATTTCATCCTCATGATGCTCTCAACCTTTGGCTTTCCTAGAGAATTTTGTAACTATATTCGAATCCTCCTCAAGGATTCATCTGCCCTGATTGAAGTCAATGGGACCCTTTCCCAGCCTATTCCCCTGTCCAAGTCAATTAGGCAGGGCTGCCCCCTTGCCCCTACTCTGTTTGTCATTGCTTTTGATGCCCTATATTATCTCCTTAGAGATGACACCCTATCCCCTCGTGTCCAAGGCATTACTATGCCTAACAACTTTGAACTGATCAACATCCAGTTTTCTCATGACACCTCGCTCTTCCTGAAACTCTCAAAGCACAATATTGATTCCATTAATCAAAAACTTGACATTTTTGGTAGAGCTTCAGGAGCCCAGATATCTAACACCAAATCCATTCTACTTGGATGCAAAGATAATCCTCCGGATTGGCTTCACCAGTTCGGCTATGCATGGGGAGGACCTAATTAATTAGTCCATTACCTTGGCATTCCCTTCTCTGCATCTCCCTCTCTTAAGGACATGTGGGGCTGGGTCAAGGGTAAGATAGACAGTAAACTCAACAAGTGGGACAATAGAGTCCTCTCCCTTGTAGGCAGGATTCAAGTCTACCAAAAGATCCTATCCTTATACAACATATACTAACCCTCAGTATGGATGTTCGACAATTACCAAGTCTTTGAAATCCAAAAGGCCATCAAACGGTTCTTATGGTCTGACGGGAAGGGTAAAAGGAAAGCTCACGTGGTCACGTGGTGATGGTGCCACTTGGATAAAAAGTTGGATGGGCTAGGCCTTAAGGATCTCAGGCTGCAAGGTATCTCCCTTGCTGCCGAATGGATTTTTGACTCATTGGAAGATCAAGAACCCTAGAAAATCCTCATTAGAAACAACATACAAAACGGTGTTCCTAAAATTGCCAAAACTTGGAAAGCCCTCCCCTTCAGTGACTTAATTGCAGGTGGTTTCCCAGTGTCTATCCGAGGCACCTGAGTTTTTAAATCCATCTGGAAAGTCTGGGAGCATGTGTGTGGTCTCATTAACAACTTGAGCTTCAATTGTGAAAATACCCTCCACGGTGAAAGGTCAATATGGTGGAACATGCATCATAACTCCAAACCCCTTGCTTTAACCCAAGGCTGCTCTGCTAAGTTCTCGCATAATAAAAGAATCAAGTACATTATGGATATTCTAGAGCATGATAATCTTATCAGCTGGGAGGCTCTTAGTACTAAATATTATCTCCTTGCATCACATAAGAAAACATACAATATGATTAAAAATGCTTGTGCTCCCCTTGATCTCCCAAAGAACACCCAAGTAGATGCCCATAGGTACCTAACATTCCTTTGGAAGGATGGCTCCACCCTCCCTCAGATCAAAGCCAAATCTATCTATACCCTACTCAATAGTGACACCGCAGTAATTGAACATATCAACACTCTGTGGTATGTTAATCATACCCCCCATACTTGGCAAAATATGTTTGAGAAGCTCTGGCGGTCCCCCATCCCCCCTAAAATCAAATGTTTCAGATGGCAATTTATGTTTGATAGATTACCGATTAGGAATAAATCAGCTGCATATGATCGGTGTTTTGTCTCCAGAAAACCTGAGACTATGCGTCACATCTTCTTTGATTGTCCCTTTGCTAGAGAAGTGTGGCTTCTACTTGGAATTGCTATCACAGAATCTATTTTCACTCATGATATAGTTATTGGTTTTATTCATGGACTGAGGAAGGATACCAATATAGTGTGGGAAATTTTATCTTCTTACATTCTCTGGTTTATTTGGAAACTTAGAAATAAGGAGAAGTTCCAATGTATTACAAGGGAACGTATTGAGTTTTTTTAAAAACTCACACATTACAAGATTGTTGTGCAGGTCTGTTTCCTGATGAACCTCGAGAGAAACAAGCTACTGTGATTTCTGAAGGATGGTAGAGCAACCATGTTTGTCTACGAGATGCAAGATGGCTACGAATGGGCTAGGCTTGCCGAGAACCAAGTCTCCTTTGACAAAGCAGTGAAGAAACTGATAAAGGATCTACAGGACAGCAGGCCCAGTCCCTTCAACATGATTGAGATGTGCTCCCAGATCCTAGCAAGAAAGAAGGTGGTCTGGATGGAAGGAGAACAAGGCTGGACCACATGGATGGAGAACCTGGATGAGGTTCTCCAATAGGGAATTACTCTGATATGTCTCATTTTTTTGGTTAAAAGAGATAATTGTATATAACCCTCTCTTTGGCTCCTCAATTTGGTGGTTGAGGCCTTCCCCCCCGCTCCCTAGTCTTCTATAAACTCTTGGTCTATCTTTATTGGACTCTCGATATCTAATAAAAAAAAAAGTAAAAATTAGTTAAGAAAATAGCACAGCAAGGATAAGCAGATTAGATCTAATGAACAACCTTGTATTAAAGAATGGCTGAAGAGGCAAAATCAGTGTCCCATTTGTAGGCGGCCAGCAAGGTGGACGTATTGTAGATGGTGTGAAAATTTCTTGTTCGAGCATCTCTTTAGAATTTGAGTAATAGTTATTATTTTAGAATTCTATTTAAACATTATGTGTCATTGGTAAAATATTTTATATAAGGTTTGTATTTTATTTTTATATAAAAATAATAAATCAAATTGCATCTTGACAATAATATTAAATTGAATCAAACCCTCATCTTAAATGAAATGAAAATCTAATACATTTTTATTAAACCAAATTGAACAATACCTTGAACCCTAAAATTAATAATAAAGCAACTTTCATCCTACACTAACACTAAACTGAATTAAATCATAACCCTAAAGGAAATGAAACTCTAACTATAACCAATTTGCAAGGAAATATGGTATTCAAATTCACCAATATAGTGTCTTTAATCAAATCATCTCATTTCTAATTAATATGTTCATTATTCCACTTAATATTATTATTAATAATAATATAATACTAAAGATAATCTTAACTTGGTATAAAAAAGTCAATTTAAATAAACAAATATGAAAATGCAAATTTCTAAGTGATTGTTTTTTAGTATATATTTCAAATATAACAACATAATACCCTATTCAACATGTTTATATTAAATTAATATTATCATAGTTCTCTTACATGTTTGAGGGTCATACTGCTCCTAGCACATATTTCTTTAATTTTAAGATATATAGATTATAATATATATATATATATATATTTAGGGATTTTATTTTTTTAATTTAATATTTTTAATATTAAAGATGAATGAAAAAATTAAATGACTCCATATACATATATACATATATAGGCATAATCTAAATATCTTAAAGTTAAAGATTAGAGATTACTTTAGTGTTGAATATTCGCCAATGGTAAATTTTTCACGTCGGCGTGGGAAATGGAAAATGTTTTATACCGAATGGGGGTGGCCATGTCGCCAGAACATTAACAATTTCCATCAAATTAATGGCCTGATTGCCATATGTTTACTGTAATTAAATATTTCTATGCGAGAATTTCGCCAATACAATATACATTGGAAAACACGGTAACTTTAATTTTTTCGCCTACACTCTCTAAGGTTGCTTTGATAGACGACCGTAATTCACCTATAGGCATGTGAAGATTTATTCGCTAGGAGGACCCAATTTTCTCGACATTTTACCTATGCGTGTCTCCATTCACCCCAACTTTCACCAACTATATTGTATTTGCCAATGATTTGGATGACCCATAATTGCCTCAAAAATTACATAAGTTGTGTTATAGTTATGTGGGATTCACCAAATATTTGTATACCATATAAAATGCCCACGGAATTCACCATATAAGGATTGGTATAAATACATGCAAAGATCAGATCTATCTCTATACAATCTGGTGGGTTCTAGGATTTGAATTCTGATCAATAGTGAAGTTTCAGACTAAGGAAATTCATTCTTGTTGACTGCATTGGTGACTTCTAGTGAACTAAAGGTGAGCGATCATATTTTTGAAGTGTTATAATGCTATTCTGAATTTATCTATATTTGTTTGCATTGTTGAGTTCATTTTTATTCAGTGGCAACCCATCAGTGCCAAGTGATCAGGTGGGACATTCAGACCTCGGACATCTAGATTGTAGGTCGTAGGGCCAATGAAACATATATTATACTTTATAGTCTATTGTTGCTTCTTCGACAAATTGATATTCTTTTGGTAGCCTTTATTTCGTTGGAGATGTCGAATAGGAAGAAGGGTAGGAAACCTGATTGTGGGGAAGATCATGAGAGGCCAAGAAAAAGAAGAATGTTATCTTCATACTTTGGCTTTGGAAAAGAGTGTGGTGAAAATTAGGAACGTACATCATCACAAGTATAAGTACAAAATTCGCAACCTACATCGCATGTTGAAGATGATGACGAACCTGATATCTCAGATCAGGATGATCTCAAAGAAGATTATTTGGTAGATGCCCAAGTTAGACGGAATGATATAATTGACTTGGGTGATAATGTCATTGATGATAATGCATGGAAGGGGGAAAGAAAAGCCAGATCAAAAAAGGATGAACCACAATCAAAAAGGGATTGGGAGTGGGATATTTCAGTGAGGAATTTTCAAATTAATTGGGCATCAAAGTATCCATTCATTGAACCAATGGAGAATCCAATTGAAGGCGAGCCTCCAATAGAATGGAAAACAAATGATAGATGGGGTTGAAAAATTAGTGATAAGATGGAAAACAAAGGAGGAATGTAAGCATGTGAGGAATGACAAAGAGTATTATTTTCATGAGAAAATACAAACGAATCCTGTTGAAGTTAAAGGTTCTATTGAAACTAGTTTTGGAAAAGCAATGCAAATAGAACAACTAGAAAAAATTGTTCAGTTAAGCCTTGTTTTTTATATTTTAAGTAGAGGGCGTGCTATGATAGATTTCCCATCAATTAGTGGTTTATTAAACTTTTTGAAATTTCCTAACTATCCTAATAGACATTGGTCAATAAATAGTGGATGGGAATGGGCAAGTTGTCTTGCTGAGGTTGAAAAAGAAGATGTAAAGGAAAAAATAAGAGAGTCAAACTTTGTTTCATTTTCTTTAGACAAAGTTACGGCAGTTGACATACTTCATGGGTATGCATGCATGTTTATACTGTAGAGAGTCATACTCACCAACCTCATCTACTATCTGTTGCTAAAATGAAGGAGAGTGTGATAGAGGAAAATTTATTTCAAGTAGTAAAGAGAAGTTTAATTGAATATGGAGGTATGGATGACATGACCATAGCAAAAAAAATTGTTTGTGTTGGAGCAAATGGAGCTTCAGTAATGCAAGGTCATAGGAACGATCTTTGTACAAATATTGAAGCTTCATTTGTATGGTACATTACTGCAATTCATTGTATGGCTCACAAAATAAATCTAGCTTTTGGAATTATGAGCAAGTTTGCTTTGGTTAAAACAATTGAAATTTTAATCAAAGAGCTCTCCTCACACTTCTGTTAAAGTCCCAAGTGATTTATGGAATTTCAACACTTTGCTGATGGAATAACTGATGGGAACAAGCTTCTCAAGGATAATGATACCAGATGGATTTCTTTGGATGGTCCAGTGCATTGATTTTTTTCAGAATATCCATCCTTCATTGGACTCTTTCACACAAATCGCGACGAATCAGATCAACCAAAATTTCCTAACCTTCTTCCGAGGTTAAGTAATTGAGAGACACTCTTAACTTTAGCATCTCTTCTACCCATGCTAGAGGAAATGAGGAATATTATGAAGCCTGCCCGAAAAAGAGCTCTGTATATTGCGGAATATGCTACACTACATAAGATGAAATGCATGACCCTCGTCAATGTCTACCGAAATCAACCAACACTATCTGATGAAAAATTTCTTAAGTGGCGGACACTAATAGATTTCAACAATCTTGATAACTATTTAGAAATTGGTGTAGACGAGGAGGTATGAGACAATGTATGGGGAGTTGAGATACCAATGCACTTCTATGCCACGATTGACCCCGAGGAACCAAGAAAGCACCCCAGGAAGCAACTAGCAAGAATTACAAGGGAATATTTCGACAAGATTGTTGAGACTGCAACTACTTCTGTGAAGAAAATTGCATATAATATTTCCTCACAAATTAGAAGCAAATTCGCTCCTAAAAACCTACTTGAAGCCATCTCTATTGTGTTTCCTCATTATTGGAGCCTCAACATTGCAATTGATTTTCAAATTAAGCTACTAATTTTGATAAAATAATTTTGCATATTCAAAGAATTGAATGGAGTAACTATAAATGGAATATTAGAGAAAACTCATCTTGAGAGAAATCATCTCATTTTGCATACATTATGAGAGAAAATATGGCAAAATGGAGAACCCCTGCGAAGAGGGATCAGTAACAAGGCTTTGGAAAATTATAGCTGAGAACGCAATGTTGCTTGATTCAATGCTAGAATATTTGAAGCTTTCTGATTTATGTCTTACCATGATATTGGGTTTGGTGGAAGATGAGAGAGTTTTCAGTGCTTTGGGGTTCCTAAAATAAAAGCTAAGAAACAAACTAGACAAAAATCTGGAAAATTGCTTGAGGCTCTATAAATCTAGGTATGATGTCCACACGTTTCCTTATGCTTAGGCACTGCAAATCTGGAGGTCCAAACGTGAAAGAAGAGGTTTGGGAAACACTTCAAACCAAAGTGCCAGTGGGAATATTGAATCATGTACTAGACCTACTGGTAGCATTGAGATGCAGTTCAATGAAGGTATGCAAACTCAGAGTGAAGAAACCACAGACAAGAATCAAGAAAGCTCTGAATTTGATGAGGATGAATGGAAACTGTAAGAGATTGATATTTATTAATCTTATTATTGTATCTCATCATTCATATTACAAAATCATATTAATTTTTGCAATTAGAATTTAATATTGATTTGTAATTGTATTTTTCAACTTTCTATTTCCAGATTTAAAATAGCATAATAAAAGACCATAATGTGTTTATTGATACATAGATGTTTATTGTTTATTTAGACATGTTTGAGTCTCAAATCTGTGTGATACATTTCAGAACCATATGATACAATTCATTCAATAGTAATACACATGTCGATAACTTAGGTTTTCATTAATTCTTTCAAAGTATAGCCATATGATATAATTCATTCAATAGTAATACACAAATCTATGTGATTCTCCATGCAAAACCAACCTCCCTTGATACAATTCCTTCAATAGTAATACATTTCAGAACCATGTCTGACATTGTAACATGTCAAGAAATTAGATTTTCATTAATTCTTTCAAAATATAGCCATATGATATAATTCATTCAATAGTAATACACCAATTTGTGTGATTCTCCATGCAAATTGCAAAAGTGAATACAAAGTTTCAGAACCCTTTACAAATGACCTTAAATTCCCTTTTATAGAAACAAGAGAGCAACAACAACTCTTGTCAGATTCTCCAATGTCCATGCAAAAGTGAATACAAAGTTTCAAAACCCTTTGCAAATGACCTGAATTCCCTTTTATAGAAACAATGGAGCAACAACAGCTTCAGTTCAAATTGTAAGTTTGAAACATGTGAAGACTCAACACCAAAATCACAAACTCAACATAGATTTACATGGCCATTAAAGGCCGGATTAGCAATTTAACAACTGCTACATGTCTAATGTCTCCTATTCAAAAAACAAAGTTAAAAATTAAATATAGATAATAACAGTGCCTAAAACCTAGTAATCAGAAATAGAGAAATGCATAAATGTTAAAGTGTGGGAGAATTTGAGAATACAAATTTACTGGCTGAAGTTTTGCACTGTGCTTCATAGATTCATAGGTTGGATTACCAAATTAGCAATAGGAAGTGCTGAGTTTTTCCTATTCACAAAATAGAGTTATTTCAAGCGATGCCAAATTCCAAACAAGAAAAAACATAAAACCTTGAAATTAAGAGTAAAAGAAGAAAATTGTGCAATACATACTATGATTCTTAAGATTTATGTGCCAGTTTTTGTAGGGTGCTCCATTCTTCATCTAATGGAAGGTCAATATTCTGTAAACTATGGAAAGTCAACTGCAACTTCATCAACAATCAATATTTAGAAGATTGACTTGACATCACTGTTTCATCCAATAATGAATTAAGAGTTGTAAATGGTTGGATGAATTCCATAAATCTTTGGGGAGTTGTGTCCTTAGGAAGCAAGTCTAAATCAGGCTTCATTTTTATCTCCATGCTTTTTTTGTAAGTTTCCTTTCCAATGAATTTATTTGATGGGTCAACGGTCTTAGGCAAACCAAGTTTAATCAAATTATTTTTCTTTTCTTGCAGCTTCAATAACTTTTTGCCACATTTTTCCATAACTTCTGATGTTTCCCTTAGTTTTTAGCATTTTTGAATGATAGATGATGTCTTAACTATGGCATCAATGTGGCTCTTAATTCCCTTGGATTCCAAGTAGTTGTCACTAGTACTGTAGAATACTTGCAGAATATGTTTTGTGATATCCTCTTTTGAATAAACATGTATGCTCTTCTCAAATTGCCCTTTGATTTTCATATAAATTACTCTCAGACTTTCATTCAATTCAAACCATTCACACAACTTTTCACTCCTCTGCATTATTTGCCACCAAATGTTTTCTTGTATATACTTTGTTGTATTTTCCATATTATCTTTCAATCTATCCTTTAAAGTTTTTATTTTATCATTTGCATTGTGCAGGTCTTCTTTCATTTGTGCACATTTTTTTCTTTCTTCCTCTACTTCCTCTTGCAAATGTTTTTCTTTTTCCTTCCCATGATCCAATAGGTCTTGTATTTTTCTTATTTCAACAGCAATAGACTCATAACTTTTGTATAATTTTTGAAAACTGGCTCTTTCCTCATCAATTTTTTTACTACTTTTAGCTAGTTTTTCTCTAAGGTCCTTCAATTTTACATCCATCTTCTCCTGCTCTGCAATTTCTACTACAGAGCCTGAATTTTTTATCCTTTTCTGTAAATCATTGCACTTGTTATTTGCTGCTTTCCTCCTTGATTTTTTGTTTGCCAGGTCTGCCTGTAACTTTTCTATTTGTTTCTCTAGTTTATTTTTTTCTCTCTCCACCTTTAGCAATGAAGTGTAGACCACTTTGTTAGTCCTTTTTGGCACACTAATTTTGTCCACATTATGTACTTTGAAAAAATCCATTTGGAGGGTGCTAACTTGAAATTTAGAGGCATCTATCTGACTATGTGGTGGATTTTTATCTTAGTTGGGGTCGGGGGCATAACAACCATGAACTCCATCATATCTTTCTGTGGGTCATATGTTGGAAATACCTTGTTCCTTGTAGGTTGTTCATCTAAAACTTCAGTCAGGGCAACCCTATGAAATGCTTTCTTTTTTTCTTTATTTGCTTTTGTTTGTGTTCATATTTTTTATAGTAATCACAAAATTGAAAATATGGGCTTGCTAAAGAAATTGAATGTTTGAAAGGTGACATAGGAATAACAGAGGCTCTAGTTCCACTTATGCCCGTGGTTTTAACTAATGCTTGACTAGGATTGCCAACAACAATTCTTGATCCTGTCCAACTCCCACTGACGCTTTCATATGTAGTTTTCGTAATCTTTTGAGGTGTGTGATTTGAAGCTACAAATGATTGTTTTGTAGTATCAGTGGCACTTGATATAGGATTCTGAATAGTATGAGTATCTACCACTAGTGGCCTCTTGCGAGAGATATTTTATTGTAGCCCTTGTCCAACAGCAAGATAACTAGTATCAGTAGTAGTACCCATGCCAACCCCACCAATCACAATGACACTTGACTAAACAATAATGGGAATATTGTCCCCAGATTCCCCACCTATGGAAGTGGCACTTGATTCACCACCAATGGGAATACTATGATGTGGTGGTGGTTGTGGATTTGAACCTAAAACAAATGTAGGTGGACCCTGAGGGTAATGAGTAGTACCTATCCATGATGAATTTGAAGAATCAAGTCCAATGACATTTTTAACAGGAGCTTTTGATTTTGAATCTGATGGAAGTTGTACCTAAAGTGGATACCAAATGCCCTCTCCTCTGGGACCTAGACCACAACCTTTAAAACCCATTTTTTCCATAGTGCTTGCCCCTTTTCTATATTTTTCTTTCATGGACTCATTGACTCCACCTAATATTTTAGGGACCGTAGTAGTTGTTGGAGTGGGCTCAACCTCATACTCATCATCATCTTCACTCTTGTCATATGTTGTTATCGGATGCTCCATATTCCACAATTTTCTAAACTCTTCATCCTCGTCGATGGTCTCAAATTCTGCACTGGTCTTTGGTTCACTGAGATTCTTCCTCATAGTCCAAAAATCATTTATTTTGGTTTGAGTCCAAAAACTATTTTTACATTCTTTTAGAATTGATTTGGGAATAGATTTGTTAGATGGATTAGCATATTTTTGGTAGAAATTGTAGGAACTCCTATTTTGGACGCCCTAGCCCTCCTCTATTGTCCTATGTTTGTGCAATGCCATAATTTGTGATGAAATTTCTTCTGTTGAAATGTTATTGTCAGTTGCAATTTTCTCCATCTCTTTTTTTACCTCATCCCAGGAGTCCATGTTTCTAAGATCATACTGCTAGAGACCCTCATCACCAAAGTTCAAAAGTGTCAAAAAATCATGTGCCACATTGAATGCTTTTCTCTCAAATGTGAACCCTCCACATGTGAAAGGCAAGGAAGGAAATATGCTCTTCTTTTGCTGACCATGGAAGTGCCTATCTATGCTCTCCAATTGCCGTACATACTCCAATGCAAATACCCTCTCTGTCACATGTATTGGAAGTGTGTATGGTTTTAGAGCCGATCCGTAAAACATTAACACAGTGAATTCTTTCATGAAGAACCAGTCATCCTATTCTATTTGACTTTCGAGTTGAATGCAATCTCTACAAGATACAGGCAACCTAGGCATTGGAGTGCTTGTAATTTCATTATACATTGATGCCAAAAAGAAGTCTACAAAATGGTTGTAGTTCTTTCTGTTATCATGCATCTTTATCTTTGGCGTCCATTCATATATTGGACACTTTGTTCTATTCTGAGTCTTCTCATCAATTTTATAGTTCACAATTTGAAGATTGTTGATCTCAAATATTGCACAATACTTGGATAGAAGGAGATAGCACAAGTAGGAAGAGAACCTAAATGTCTTATAGGAACCTTTTTTGATCATTAGTAGTTGTTTTTGCATGGATTGAACAATGTGCTCAATAAAATTATCTTACTGGCTAACCTACACAATGGATATTATAAATCATTTCAAGAAGGCTTGCACCCACTTCCCTATCATTTTCCCTTCCTAGGGAAAATGACAGCAAGGAAATAGTATCCCCAACCCATGAAACAAAAATGTTAGAATCATAAAGAGGCTTATGATTCTGATCCAACAGAATACCACTCTTTATTAGAGCTTTGATAAATGAATCTCTGTGACTTGGATCAAGACTCTCATAATTCTCTACTAGCTTTCCTAGGTCAATTTGGACATTTGAGTTTTGGGCTTCAAATCCTAGGTTCAACAAATGAGCAAATTCTCCCTCATTTATGGATAGAATTTCCTCTTTTGTATTTTTATTGACAAATGTTTTTTATCTTCATAATAATTTTCGATGCAGACCATGACAAAATCAGGGCAAGGGAATACTTTAGTTAACAACCATGCTTCCCAATCCAACATCCCACGATGCAATTTTATTTTTTCTTTATTTTAACATTGGGTTGAAAATGGTAAATTTTGCCCTAGATGCATCTGCTGCCTTATTAGAAATGCATGTCTAATATCTATGATATGCTTTTCACTATGGATAGCAGGGTTATAAATATCATGGTATTCATCAGTGAAACCTAGTGTTTTAACTAGTTTGGTTAGGTACATTTGGTTTTGCACTTGACTTCCTGTCGGACTACTGCTTCTAATTTTCCCCATCACTGTTATTGTTAATCATTCAAAATAATGCTAGATAAAAACTTGAAAATGCATATTTAAACACTAGGAATAAATTCCTTGGGCAAGACTGGAGGTTTTCTTACCTCGGTTCTTTCCTACCAGTGCCCACACTGAATCGAGGTGTAACTCTTTAAATTTAATAAAATTTTGGCTAAGGCCTATTACCTATCAAAAGAAAAGAACCTGAAAAATGCTAACACTCAAATTGGACCATCAGATTAAAAAAAGAAAAAAAGGCGGGATGTAGGTGTTCTAGATTTTACCCAAAATTTCTATTTAACTAGATTGGCACAGACAGTCTCTATTGCAAATTATATTCCTCAATCTAGTAGCTGTTTCTGAATCTCCCCCGATTTACTCGTTTGTCCATGAAATGAAATTATGATTTATGAGTCTCTTATTTTGAAAAGTCTGAAAAGTACAAAATTAATACGTAAAGGGCAAAATATCTAGAATCATGTTGTAATTTTATTAATTATTATTAATAAATATTCAATGCCGAAGGATAAAACATCCATTACTTCAGCCTAAATTTTGAGGACATTAAATGTAAAACGTTCAATTTTGAGCGAAGTTCTCAAAAATGTGTTCACTTCCCACATTTGAGCTGAAATCCACCCTAAGCCATTGATCTTTGCTCATCCAATGGACGATGGTACCTATTGTCAGATGTCATGGGTCCCATGACTTCTGCCATTTTTTGGGCACATCACCATACTCGTGTCACTTTTCGGGACTCTTTTTTAAGTTTGTTTAATCATTTTAAACTTCTGCCCAAAAAAAAGCTTTATACACTTAATTATATTTAATAAAATTTAAAACATTCAATTCTGAGCAAAGTTCTCACAAATGTTTTCACTTCCCACATTTGGGCTGAAATCCACCCTAAGCCATTGATCTTTTCTCATCCAACGGACAATGGTACCTATTGTCAGATGTCATGGGTCCCATGATTTCTACCATTTTTCGAACATGCTACCATACTCGCGTCACTTTTTGGGACTAATTTTTAAATGTTTAATCATTTTAAACTTCCACCCGAAAAAGAGCTTTATAGACTTAAATATATTTAATTAAATTTAAAAGGTTCAATTCCGGGCGAATTTCTCACAAATGTGTTCACTTCCCACATTCGGGCTGAAATCCACCCTAAGTCATTGATCTTTGCTCATCCAACGACCGATGGTACTTGTTGTCAGATATCGTGGGTCCCATGACTTCTGCCATTTTTCGGGCACGTGACCATACTCATGTTACTTTTCGGGACTATTTTTTAAGTCTGTTTAATCATGATGGGACTGAGACAGAGGAAGTTGTATATGTGGCTATCAAAGATGGATCAGACGAAGAAAGGTATGAAGAAAAATCCTTAATATCACAAATAAATAATAATGTTTCTTGGATCATAGAGAGTGGATGCTCACATCACATGACAAGTGATAAACACAAGTTTGTTAAATTAGAAGATTATGATGGAGGTTATGTAAGATTTGGTAATGATGCACCATGCCTTGTGAATGGTAAAGGATCTATCACACTTCTTGACAATGCTAAATGTGATGATGTATATTGGGTTGAAGGTCTGAAATAGAATTTGTTGAGTGTAGCACAACTAAACAATATAGGATACCGAATAGAATTTTAGAAAGGAATTGTCAAAGTTCATGACAAACATCGAAAGTTAGCTACTACTAGGACTCAAACAAGAGGTAATACATTTCATCTTGACTCAACTCGGAACAATTGTCTGTATGCAAAAATAGAAGATACATGGTTATGGCATAAAAGGTTTGGTCATGTAAATTTTGATAACCTAATCAAAATAAGTAAGAAGCACCGAGTAAGAGGTCTACCGAGCTTGGAAAAACCTAAGAATGTGCAATATGCTGAGGATGCCAAATGGGTAAGATGACAAAATCAAGCTTTACAAGTAAGTCTTACACTTCTAAAGGAATTTTAGATCATGCACACACTAATCTTTGTGGTCCTATGAAAGTTCAAAGCTATTATAGTGATAAATACTTCATATTATTTGTGGATAATTACTCAAGGATGATGTCAGTTATGTTTTTAAAAGAGAAATCAGAAGCCTTTCAAATGTTCAAATGGTATAAGGAAAGAGTTGAAAATGAAATAGGAAGACAGTTGAAGTGTCTAAGATCTGACAGAGGAGGAGAGTTCATTTCAAATGAATTTAACTTATTTTGCAATGATCATGGTATAAAAAGACAAGTGTTTGCACCGAGAACACCACATCAAAATGGGATAGCTGAAAGAAGAAATAGATCAATTGTAGATTGTGTCAGAACCTTGATGATAGAAAAGAGAGTACCTCAAATATTTTGGAGAGAAGCAATAAGCACTATAGTTTACACCCTGAACTGAGTACAATTGAAGAAAGGAACTATGAAGACACCATATGAAATCTAGCATGACAAGAAACCAAATGTAAGTTATTTTAAAATATTTGGAAGTAGATGTTATGTTCACAAAGATGACAGAAATGGAAAATTTGATCATAAAAGCGAGGAAGGAACATTTCTTAGTTATTCCTCTAGGAGTAAAGCATTTAAATGTCTGATCAAATCATCTAACAAATTAGTGGAAAGTGCAAATGTGAAAATTGATGAATTTGTAGAAAGGAATGATGAAGGAAAATCCAAAGAACCAGAAGATTATGAAAAGTTTGTATATGTACAACTGAGAAGTCTAACCGAGAAAGCTGATGAAGAAAATACTCAGTTACCAAGTGATTAATAAGATCATACAGAGCCTACCGAGCCTATATTAGCAAAATATGTCAAAAGAAATCATGAATCAAGTCAGATTATAGGAGATAAGGATGCTCTAGTGATGACAAGGAACAAACTGAGATAGAACACATGTCTGATATCTGAGTTTGAACCAAGGATAGTAAAAGAGGCATTAAGCAATGAAGATTGGGTGAATGCTATGATAGAAGAGATTGAACAAATCAAGAAAAATGAAACATGGACACTGGTCCCAAGACCAAAAGAGGAAAATGTAATCTATACAAAGTGGATTTTCAGAAATAAGCTAAATGAAAAAGGTGAGGTCATTTGGAATAAAGCAAGACTACTTTGAAAAGGTAATGCTCAAGAAGAAGGAATAGACTATGGTGAAACTTTTGCACCTATGGCAAGACTTGAGGGAGTGAGAACATTGTTGGCATATGCTGCTTACAAAAATTTCAAGGTATATCAAATGGATGTTAAATCTGCATTTTTGAATGGTATACTGCAAGAAGAAGTCTATATTGAACAACATGAAGGATTTATTGAAGAGAAGAATAAAGATCAGGTATGTAAGCTTAACAAAGCTTTATATGGCCTAAAGCAAGCACCTAGATCATGGTATGAAAGATTGCACTCTTACTTAATCAAGATTGGATTTATGAGGACTAGTGAAAACAACATGTATATGAAGAATGATGAGGATAATGGAATACTGATTTCAGCCATATTTGTTGATGATATTATTTTTTGTGGAAATGATTCTATATGCAAGAACTTTGGAAATGAAATGTGCAAAGAATTTAAGATGTCATTAATCGGTGAAATAAAGTATTTTATAGGTTTACAGGTAATACAAATGAAAAATGGGATTTTCATTACTCAATCCAAGTATATAAAGGAAATCTTGAAGAAATTTGGAATGGAGGATTCTAAACCTGTAAGTACTCCTATGAATTTTAATTGTAAACTATCAAAGAATGATGAATCTGCATCTATTGATGAGACACTTTACTCATCTATGATTGGAAATTTGCAATATGTAGTTCACAATAGGCCTAATATAGCACATGCAGTATGTATAGCTGCAAGATTTTCTACAAATCCCAAAGAAACCCATATGACAACAATCAAGAGAATTTTCAGATACTTGAGAGGCACTAAATATTATGGTTTACTATATAAAAAGAGGAATGATTTTGACTTAAAGTCTATACTGATACTGATTGGGAAGGAAATATTAATGACAGGAAAAGAACAAGTAGTGGAGCTTTCTTTGTGGGAGAAAGACTAGTGAGTTGGCTTAAAAAGAAACAAGGATGCATTTCATAGTCAACAGCTGAAGCTGAATATGTCGTTGTAGCATTGAATTGTACCAATATAGCATGGATCAAACAACTGTTGGAAGGTATGAATGAGACAGTTACCAAGCCAATAACTATATTTTGTGATAATACAAGTCTTATTAACATTTCAAAGAATCTGGTAATGCACTCTAAGACAAAGCATATCTCTATAAAGTATCATTATCTAAGAGAAGAAGTTCAAGAAAAGAAAGTTGTGCTAGAGTATGTTAGCACAAAGGAACAAATACCAAACATCTTCACAAAGCCACTGCCGAGGGACACTTTTGAGTATCTTAGAAGTTAGGGGTCCTAACCCTATCTAGTACTCACTGACAAAGTTCGGTGAAAGTATCAATTCTATGACTCTACAGAATACTATTTGCAAGTTGATGTTGATTCACACACTTTAGAAGGTTGTCTAAAGTTGTGTAGGAAATAGTGAATGAAGACAAGATGCCCTAACTGAGACTAAGATGATACATTTGTATATGTTTTAACAAGCAAAGAAATTACTTCACAGGGGAAGTAATCATGGATTAGTTTTACTTTGGGAATTGTTGTCAATGGGGGAGAAGACTAATGATAGGGAGAGAAGATCATAGGAGAAGTTTACAGCTCAAGGATAACAGGAGAAGAATAACAACAGTCTGAATCAATTGGAATAAATCAAGTGGTATTGCCATCAATGCCAAAGGGGGAGATTGTTGGCATTACATTAAGTTTGTTGGTATGATGATATTGAGAAGGTTGTTGGAGATTGATGATATAATTGATAAAGGATGATTACTGTCTTAATAATATTATTTTGTCATTGATGTCAAGCAATTGATTTTCTGATTCAGTATGATGTTGCCATATCTTAAAGAGTATGTTTTGATGAGTATAAAGATGTTGGTAAGTGAGACAGAAAGAATGTAAAAATGAAGGGGAGTAATAAGTTATTCAATGGGCAACTATTATCGAGTTAGACAATGATGAGATTATGTTATTTTGATTGTTTTGATATCCTATATATGTGTATTTGAAGACTGAATAAGAAGGAGAAAAGATTTCATGTAATAGAATGAGTAAAGGTTTGATACTATTATGTTTTACCGAGCAAGGAGCTAGTTGGTAAACACCAAGGTTATCAGTGTCGATTAAAGAAGGAAGAATGTCTACCGAGTAAAGTTCAATATTTACTAAATATGAAATAAGTAGTAACAGAATGCATTGGATGAATAAATACATTATTAAATGAAGGATGCCAATGAGCTGGAGATTCATAGAAGATTGGAATGTCATGCAAGAATTTTGTTAAGGATCAACGGAAATGAAAATTCAAGAGTTGGATCTATAGCACAGATTGAATGCTCATAACTGATCACATGTACCAAGGAATGTATACAAGCTTCCAAGGCAAGATTAAACGTTTTTCAGTTCGAAGGATTCAATAAACCTAGTCAAGTTTGAAGATCTGATGACTAAGATTAATCATGGGAAATGTGATTAAGGAGATTAAGCGGTTTGGAATCGCTTATAAATAAGGAAAAGTTGATGAACAAAAAGGCAGGCAAATAGAAGAGCATGGATACTGCAGAGGTGATTGCTGAGTACAGAAGATTGAAGATCTGATTGAAGAACAAATTGAGAAGCCCAACAAGGAGGAAGATAAGTCTTATGACAAGATTATCTTGAGCACATGGTGTTTGCTTTAACATTTTAGATATAAAGTTGCATATATATTTTATTATTGTTATTTATTGTTGCAAGTGACAGGAAATCTCTTAATCAAGTGGACTTAACAGTCTTATTTGTAAATCCTCTAGCAAGGTAACATTCTGAATGAGTGCTTGAAATCCTTTAACAAGGTCACTTATAACAAAGTGCAAGATTCTGATAGATCTGAGGGAAATCCCTTGACCGGGTCACATCTAGCAATGTGTTTATGTAATCTTTAACAGGATTGGCTTTTAACTGAGCATACTCTAGAAGAGTATATTTTCTTAGTGGGTCCGAAATCCCATAGTGGTTTTTCCCTATTTAGGTTTCCACGTCAAATTTGGTATTAAATGTGTTTTGTTGTTTCAAGTTTATCAGTTTATGAGTTTAAATGATTTACATTCATAGTTGCATGTCAAGCAAGTTCTACGAAGGTTGAATCTGATGAATATTTTGAACTGTGAGTTTATCTGATTCACCCCCTCTCTCATCTAACTAACACCATTGATCTTTTCTCATCCAATGGACGATGGTACTTGTTGTCAGATGTCGTCGGTCCCATAATAAGAGACATTTAAAGATGCACAATAGTTTGAGATAACTATTAAATATAATATTAATATTATTTGTAAAAATATGAAATTCAAATATAGTATAGAATATGAAACTTAGTTTCTTGAATAAAACAAATAACTAAATAAAAATATAAGTTTTGATATACAATTTGAAAGGTGAAAGTTTAATATAAAAAAGAAAACATTCAATATTCAATCTAAAATATTAATTTAAAGTTAACAAAATTCTTTAAAAATATGTTTACAATATATAATTTTAAAAAATAGTTTAAAAATATATATAAAAGTTCAACATAAATTTAGTGTAATATAAATTTTAATTTAATAAATACATAAAAACTAAAAATATATATAAAAGTTCAACATAAATTTAGTTTAATATAAATTTTAATTTAATATAATTTTATTGATAAATAATATGGTGAATCTTATTGATAAACTTGCACCTCCTAAGGACCTATGCCATATGCATTACCTTTGATCCTAGTGAGACTATTGGAAATTGAAATTTGAAGCACTTGATGGCCTAGTATAAATCTATATATCACCTGCAAAGATCAAAGACATACTCTCACGAGGGGTTCTCATTGACGATTGATCCAACATGTATGGTGAATGTAATAAGTTAATAATATCTCTATACTTTACAATTGCATGGAGTAACATATTGATATGATAAATTTGATTTAGTGGTTAAGATCTTAAATGGTTTCTCTTGTCCTACTATAGGTTCTATTACTCTTCCAGTTTCCGTTAAGGTTGGTACTAAGTGCTTAGATTTGATTTTTGCTATCATTCACTTGTTTTTCATGAGATAGACTTATTTTTTTTATATATTTATAAAATAATAATTAACCATAATCAATGTACAAATAATTAATGGAACGAACTGAATTTTCTTTTAATATATTAAATATAGAGGAAGAAGCATTACATAAAAAAGATAACAGTATTAAATTTATTTCCACTGTTTAACAAAATATTGAAATAACATAGCTCATAGACAAAAAGCATTTGAAAAACTTTCATTAATGAAAATGAAATATAATTATAGAAAGTATTTTCATATCCATAAGACTCTAAGAGGCAAGCTGAAACAAATTGAAATTTGAAAAATTATCATTAATATTTATGCTTTGGAAATTTACAATTTTTACATCTCAGACTTGAGTCCCTCAAAAACTTAAAAGCCAAAATGAGTGAGCCACTGAGCCTATTAGGTTTCGAGGACATAGGAAAAAAAAAACTACTAGGGGCCCAGGGTGGTGGGCGGGGCTAGGGCACAGTTAGTGGATGGTTTACAAGTTTGCCCTAAGAATCTGGCCCTCCTTCCATGTAGAATTCTTCAGGCAACATAAGCTGAGAGAATTCTTCAAGCCACATGTAGTTTGAAAATTCATCCAGGAGCAACCATTTCCAGAGGAAGTCCCTGCCAATCCGCGTCCATTTCCTGTGACATGTCAAGTGCTCCACATTCAATTTTAGGAGAAACAGTTGCTTGGCCACTATCACTACTTGCTCAGGGAGGAGAAGCTTGGATAATTCACTTTCCCAAAGGATCCCCACCCCTACTTCTACAAGGATGAAAATACTAATGTCATCTCCAAGGAAGTCTTCCTTAAAAACCTTCCTCAAAAGAATCAGCATATCCACCTTGTCTCCTCTAGAGTCTAGAAGAGACGCTAAGAACCAGGATGTAATGTCCGTGGTAGCATGGTTTCTATTTTTCATTTCGCAGAAACTCTTTTCCCAGCACCATCCGCACAACCTCATTGGTGAATGACCCAACCTCCTTGCAGACTGATTGGAGGGTTGAGTCTCTAATGGAGCCTAGAAAGGCCCTTTGGTCCTCTGCAGAAATGCTTCTCAAGTGGATGGGAGTGTCCATCTTGAGAAAATAGATGAACAAATTAAACAACCTTAGTCTATTAACCTAAAGCAAAGGAAGAATTTAAATACCGTGAGCTCCGATGATTTATCTACCAAATGGCAAAGGCTAATTGAAGATGAAAGAAGCGGAGATCGTATATAAATAATTGAAGCTCCTGATTGTAATAATTACTTCTCTAACCGTATTAATTTCTTTTAATTTTTTAAAATCTTTCATAGCTCTCCAAATCTTTCCCATAAATGCATGAGTGTGCAAAATTGGAAATGGCTATAAACCAGTACCAAGTTGGCAAGTACCACATTGGAAGTCGTGGGGACAGAGTAAAAACCTAAGTTGGCAATAATAAGATTAATGCTTTTGTAAAAGTAAAAGTAAAAATCTAAAAGCAATTAATAATTAATTATTAATGTACCTAAGTTTAGATTCCTAAATTTAGCTTAAGTGAAAATAAAGTAAAAGATGACTTAATTAATAATTTAATATGATCTAATTATTTAAGTAAAGAAACTTATTACTCCAACATTAAATTGCATTTAAGGTTAGATTGGTTTAAAGTTAGGGTTGAGATTTTATTTGATTGTTTATTTAGATTTAGTTTGGTTTAGGGTTAGGGTTCAATTATATCTAGGTTTATCTTGGTATACGGTTAGCGTTGAGTTTGATATAGGTTTAGGATTCAAGTCAATTTAGGGTTTAATTAGGTGTATAGTCAATGTTCAAATTTTTCTAATATTTTAGATAGTTTTAAATTCAAGTCTTATAGTTGAGTTTGGTGTAATGTTCAATTAGATTTGGGGTTAAGTTTCAAATTTTTTAGGGTTAATACTTGATATGATTGAGGATTTGGGGCCAATTTGGTATAGGGTGAAGTTTGATTTGATTAGTATTATAGTTAGGGTTAATGTTCAATTTTATTTAGAGTTTGGGTTCGATTTAGTTTAAGGTTTGAATAGGTTTATATTCAATGTTTAATTTAATTTAGTGTAAAGATTCAATATTATTTAATGTTAGGATTTATTTTGGATTAGTGCTAGGGATAGAGTTAAATTTGATTTATTGGTCAACTAGGTTTAGAGTTGAGTTTCTAAATATATTACTCAAAGAGGATCGAACCTTAACATAATTGTAGAACCAATGAGCAATAAAAACCAAAGGCTCACAAGGGGTGAGCACCCAATGATAGAAAACATACTATCGAAAAGTAACAAAAAGTAGCAGAATCCCAAAAATTAAACAACCAAAACTAACAAAACAGAACAAAACCACGAAAGGTACTAGCTTCCATTTCATGTAGTCCTGATTATCATTTAGTGCCTCAACCACTTCTACCAAATCCTGTATGTCATTACTGTGGTTAGTTTTCACATTAAGCTCCTTCACAGTCTTCTCCATCTCTTCCCACTTTTCAACCATGGCAAGAAATATACCCACAACCATTCAAGCGCCATGTTCCTTATTGTCCATATCCCAACTCAATGCTGTAATGTCCACTTTTGAAAGGGCTTTAAGTTTGTTGATATTCTTCTTTACCACCTCAAAATGTTCTCAAAGCTAATAGATGATAAGATCATGCTTGTTGAACCCCTTGCAGTATTTAATCACTTTAGCAGTAAAGAGGGGAATTTACTCCTTATATAGAGCATTTCATACGAAGTTGAAGCCATTCTAAAAAAACTACAAATTAATTTCTATGTTTTCTAAAGTTATAACTTATTTTTTATATTTTATTTTAAAATTTTTATATGATTATCTATTATTTTTGTTTATAATTTTAAAGGGAATTGTTTTTATGAATGATTTATTTTCAAAGGAACTAAATTTTTTGTAATCTTACTACAAACCATTTTCCATTTTTTGAAAAATTATAACGCAACTTTTAAATTTTATTTTTAAGTTTCTATATGATAACCTATTATTTTTGTTTTAAGATTTTATAGCCAATATTTTTATTTTTTTTATATTAAATATAGAGAGTAAACTTAGAAAAGGTATAGCTTAGGTAGTAACATGAGGTCATGCCTCAAAACCAACAATGTTGACTTACATAGGGTTCCATCCAAGTTGTCCACCCCAAAGGGCCTTCCATCTAGAGTGTCTTCCTTCCCTCGAGTGGTTAAGTCAACATCTGGATCTGTTCCATTGTTGGGTTTCTAGTTTCCGAATCTAAACATCAAGATTCTCCATTACAGTGGCAAAAGAGGCATGGTCTACTACAACCCACTTCCATCCAAGTCCATTCTCTAGCTCATATATGAACATAGTAAATTTGTTCTTTTCTATCCTCATAGTTACAAAATGAAGAGTGGGTCCACCAAATGACTAATAAGTGGAATAATGATATCCTTATTTTTAATGTTATGTCTATCATTGTTTATAATACTCTCTCTTATGATGAGTCTATTACCAATCATGCTAATACTTTGTGGGATGCAAATTTATCATTAAAGCAATGGCGTATTCTCAGGATTATGGAACAATGGTATTGTTCCTAAGAAAAAATGTTTTGAATGGCTGATGTTAATTAACAGGCTTCCTTTCAGGAAAGATCAATCCAATATTGATATGTGGAATATATGTAGAGCAGCTGAATCTGTTAGGCACATCTTCTTTGAGTGCACTATTGCTAAAGAAATCTGGTTGATGTTTGGTATTTCTATTCTCAATCAGATTAATATTATGGAAGTTCTTACTGGGTGCATCTATGGTTTGAAAAAAGATACTAATCTATTTTGGCATATTCCTTCTATTGATATCTTATAATACATTTGGAAAATTAGAAATGAAAATAAATTCCAAGATAAAACCAGCCAATATTTTTTTTAAATGATTTATAGAAAACATAATTTATCATTTACAAATTCTTAATGGTGATTCTAATCTATTTTCACTTACACATTTGATGAGGATGTATACATATGCCAAAAGCACCGAAATGGGGAAAGCACAAATTTAAAGGCGGTAACGATGACGGTGCAACACATCTTTGCAACTGCCATTGCACTACAGGTTCAATTCTAAAAATAATATTTTTATTAATTACATTGTCTTATAACTAATATAAAATAAAATAAAAAATATTAAAATAATTCATTTCATTATTATTTTCGACTATTTTAAGATTAAAGTCAAGAAAAGAAAATGAGATTTTTCAAAAAAAAAAATATTAATATAAATAATATTTCTAACTATTTATTTTCATTTTTAATAACATTGTTATTTATTTTGATTTAGAATTGCATGTCAAAAATTATATTTTTATTGATTGCATTATTTTAATAAGTAAAATAAAATAAAATAGAAAATATGAAATTAATCCGTTTCATTGTTTATATTCTTTTGTTGACTAGTTTTAGACTAAAATAAAATAAAGAAAATATAAATTAAGATTTATTAAAATAAAATAAGAAAAACAATAAATCAAATAAGATTTTAAAAATAGAAGCATGCAAAACAAAGAATTAGAAAAGAAAAATCTATAAATAAGAGGAGATAATCTTCTTAATGAAATTATTGTGTGTCCGATTTGTTTATCCGACTTTGAAGTGGCAGAAGAGGCATATGCCATTTGCGTACACTTAGATTTTCTTTTGAACTCTAGTTTTTGGGGATAATTTGTGTAGGAGTTCGTAAATATTTATTGTTTTGAGTAAGCAAAGTAGCGTCTCTTTCTTGTATAAGACAAATGATTTTAGAATTTGAGTGGTCTTTTACATTATACGTGTTTATGATCAAATATCATTAAAATTTATATATTATTTTTGTTGAAAAATAATAAATTATATATTACTTTTGTTGGTCAAAATTTAATTTTAATAATTTAATTGTAAAAGTGTAATGATGAATTTATTTTAAGAAATTAATGTATATTAATCAAAATAAATAAATAAAACTTATTCTTATTCTTATTTTTTACTAAATACAAAAAATAAACTTGTTAAATCTAAAATTAAACTAATACCCATTCCTCTTGTATTCTAATCTAATCTAGAGTCAACCAGCACAAATAATACATTTCTTTTGTACAATTCTTTCCACTCACCATTTTCATTTTCAAGTGGCAATAGATAACTACTAAAATGTTTCTTGTTTGGAGGAAAATACAATGATAAAATCTATATACTAATATTAATTTCCATCTTATTTGGGTTCTACTATAGTGAAATGATTTTGTACAATCACATATTAATAAATCATAGAATCTTGTAAAACTTTTTGCTTATATCCTAATCATTCATCCATACCTACATCAACATACTACAATACATTTGGTTATATCTTATCTTCACCCACATGTTGCCAGACATTTAACATTTATTACACCTATTAATATCCCATTGTTCAGGAACTTAATCTTGATATTGATATTTTGATTCTCTTGCATTGCAGCAACAAATTTAAAAAATCTACACATTAACAAGGCTTTTTTGTTATTTGAATGCATTCAATTTATGTCCTTATAGTCCATATATTATAAGAAGTGTCAGTTTGGAAATTTTTAGCCTTAGAGTATTAAGAAGATTGCAATTCAACAAAAAAAAGTCATTCTATGATATTTTTAATATTGAAAAGATATTTTTTTTGTCATTTTTATTAAAGTTAAGTTGGTTCAATCAATGTGTCAATCTTAAAGTTTGACCCTTAAAATTATAGCAATTTAAATAAGACAACTTTAAATGTGACTTCGTCCTTAATTTTTGACTTGAGGTAGATAATCTATTCAATTAATAGGACAAGCGTAGAATGTGCTAGATAAGGAATTCATGTTAAATTTTAGATTTGCATCAATATATATTCACTTAAATCTGTGATATCAATTTAAGACCATTCAAAGTTTCACTTATAAATTGAGATCAAAAGATCTAATTTCCTTTGCATAGAAATAAGCTACCAGCGAAAGTGCTCTGCGCGAATCTTAATATGCGAAAGTGCGAACATGGAGGCTCTGCGTGAAATTTAATATGCGAAAGTGCTCTGCGTGAAACCGAAAGTGCGAATGTGCAAAAGTGCAAACTAGAAATATGCTATGCCCTGCATGAAGGGCTCTGCTCTGCGTGAAACCGATTAGAAAGATGCTATGTTCTGTGTGAAAGGTGAAAATGAATTAATCCCTTTGCTCTGCATGAAGGGCGAAAACCTGGCATGAATGGCAGATGCGTGAAGGGCGAAAAATGTGAATTGCGTGAAGCCAAAATCCAACAGAGGACTGCTGAAAGCGGATCGTCAAATCTGGATTGAGGCGCGTGAACACTCAGTGGTTTTGGAGGAGAACTCCCTCCTCCATGCGGTTTGTAGACAAATCTCCCTTATACTCTTCATTTAATGCTCTTCTTTACTCTGCGTCCTCCATTTTAATTGTTTTTCTGCATGTGAATCTGTGTCTGCCCTAGTGGAGGTGGAAATGGATGGAGACCCTTAGTCTCATTCGTTCCCTACCTCCTACTGCAACCAAAAAAAACCTTCAGTGAAGTCGTGGGTAGGGTTTCGTCAGTAATTGACTAGGATGCCAGATTTGTTACCTTCGGTGGAGAAATTCTAGATGGTATGGACCTTGGCCTTGAATCCAACACTATCTCCATTTCGCCTAATGATTCTATGGCCAATGAAATTGCTATTGAAAAAAATAGGTTGAAAGACTGCAATTTTTTTTGCCTGTGTGAATGTTGATAAATGCCCTCCTCTAAAATTTATGGATGATTGGTTTCATAACTACTGGAGTTTAAAATTAGGATTTTGAATCTCCTTCTTTAGGCAAATTCAGAAAGGACTGTTCATTAGTTTTTTTAATATGCATGAAATGTAGTTAGAGGTTCTTAAGAAATTGTATTGGAATGTTGGTAGAACTTTGTTTCGTGCCCTAGGTTGGTGTCCTAAGGCGATTTATGAAGAGATCCTGGCTCTGTCGTGCCCTAGGTGGGTAATTATCAAGAACATTCCTCCATTTTTGTGGAAATTTATCCCTCAAATTATGGAACTCATTGGTAAATTCATCTGTATGGATGACTCTCCACGGCTCGTGCCCCATCTCGATGCCAGAGTGCTCATCTCTATTAAACCTGGGATTGATCTTCCTAATATTCTCAATCTCAATATTGAGTGAGAAATCTTCTCCTACCCTCTGGAAATTTTAGGGGGTTTAAATGTGTATTTCCTTTGTAAAAAAGATAGGCATATCCGTAAAAATTGCCCTATTCTTAATAAGAAACCCTCAAGTTTGAACTCGCGGAGAACCCATATGGATAACATTGGTCCCCCCCCTAACCCTATGGCTCCATCCTCCCCTATGGTCCAGCCTATCATGAGAAGCACCCCTGCAACTATTCTTCACCTACCCATATCAGATACATGCCCTAAAAGCTCTCAAACCAATACGGCTCCCCCTCCTCCTCCCCTATTGTAGATAACATAGAACAACCGATTGTGGAACAACAAAATAGTTTTCAAAAGGTTACAAAGAAGTCTAAGAAGCGCAAAAGGAAGAATGCACAATAATTATCCATTGATAAGATTGGGTCTGATAATGTCATTGTTAATCCTGCGCAAAATAATGACAATCTCACCCCACCTGCAGCTGATGCTAGTTTTTCAAAAGTTAAGAGTATCATTAATAATTTTGAAACCCCCGATAGGTGCACTAGTGATTTGCATATGGGTGATGGCTCTGTGACTTCCCCGAGGGCTAATCGTATCTCTGATATCCTCAGCTTCATTAATCCCACCCCCTATATCAGTATTACTAGTGAATCTAGTGTGAGTTTGCCTCCGAAAGTCTTCAAAGAACTTGATGTTGATGACGTGATTCAGGTCATCATTGCTGGTACTAGGGCTAATAGAAATTCCATCTTTTTTGCCTCCAATTTATCCTCCACACAAATGCCTTGGATGGCGCTGAATGATACCCCAATCCAACCTACTACCTATGCGGAACCTCCTTCTAAAAAATGTCTCTCAAGGAGATGATGATTCTAGTAAAGACTATGATGATCAAATTGAGGGCTATTCCAAACCCAATAGAAGAGGACGCCCTGTGGGTTGAAAGAACAAGGCCCCCCCTGACAAGAAGAAGAAGGGCAAGGGTTTTCCTGCCAGTGATAGCAGCCTTCATGCTGCTAAGTGCTCGTAGTTTCCCCCCCTATTTACCATGAAGTACATATCATGGAATGTTAGAGGGTTGGAAGCCCTAGATAGAAAGCATATTGTTAAACATTTCTTAGACTCTCATAAAGACTTGGACTTTCTGATGCTTCAAGAACTTAAAACCATTAACTTTACGTTCGATACTAACCTTAATTTCATATGGAAAGACTCCATCAAAATTTTCTCCAATCACCTCAGGGGTAAAGGTGGTGTTGGACTGCTCATTAACCATAGATGGTCAAACCATATTACTAACAAGGGTTTCTCCCGCTGTAACAGGGCTTTTTGGGCCTCTATTAATGTTGACAACACCCTCATTGGGGTGTGTTCTATCTATGCATCCAATGACTATAAGGAAAGAAGTGCCCTTTGGGATTGGATTGCATCCTTACATAATATTCCCTGGATCCTTGGAGGAGACTTTAATATGATTGATAATTGTGATGATAAAATGGGGGGTAATGCTTTTGAATGGAAAGGCTCTGAAAAATCCCATTGGGATAGAATGAAATTTAAGAAAAACCTGTTTGATCCTCTTCTTGGTAATAAGGTCGATACAAGGGATGTCTGGAACACTTGGTGCAATTTCCAAAAAGGTTGTAATAGAATTTATTGTAGACTTGACCGTTTTTATGCCAATAAAGATGTTTTTTCATTTATCCCTAGTAACCATGGAAATTTTGTTGTTGTCTGGCCTTTTACTCTCTCAGATCACCACCCTATTACTGCTCACATCAAACTTGCTAACTCCTTACCTATTGATGTGGTGGGGCCTAAGAAGTTCATTCTTAACACTAATCTACTGAAAAATCTAGATGTTCTTGCTACCATTAACCTCATTAGACTCCTAAATAAGGATAATAAGAACTTAGCTTCACATATTGATAGGTGGAATTATAATGTTGTTTCCTGGCAAAAACTCTTACAAACTATTGGTCAAAAAAGGGCCAAAGACTCCAGATTTGTGGAAAAGACTCTTAATCTTAATCTGCTTCACCTTGAAAATGAAAGTCAGTTGACTCCTCCCTACCCTGACCTTACCAACCAAGTGGTGAAAACTAGGGATGCCCTTAGATTACATCAACAAGTTAAGATCCAGGGGGCCATGATTAGAGCCCATAGCCAGTGGCTCCAATTTGGCAATAAAGGCTCCAAGTTTTTCTTTAATCTGCTTAAACATAAGCAAATCCGGGAAAAGATTAATAGACTTATTGTTGATAATCAAGAAATTGTTGATTTTGATAACATTAAAGAAGCCTTTACCCTCTTCTACCAAAAACTTTTCACCTCTGAAGACTCTGAGGCTACCAAGGCCCTCAAACTTAAATCCAAATCCATCACTCCTGGTAGGATCTCCGAGGTGGAATCTTGCCTCCTTAAACAAAATTTCACAATTGATGAAATTCCGAAAGCCAACAACTCCCTCCATAATGACAAAGCTCTGGGGCCTGATGGGCTCCTAGTTGAGTTCTACAAAGCCAACCTTCACTAGATTTTCTCTTATATTCTTGATATATACAATAAGGCTTTGGGTAAGGGTTCCCTTGGCAATGTTATCAATAAGGGTATTATTAAACTCATACCCAAGGATGGTGACAAGGCCCTCATTAAGAACTGGAGACCCATTACCCTTCTCAATGTGTCCTATAAGATCTTGGCTAAAATGTTGGTCGTCTGACTGGAAAATATCCTGCCCAAGTTCATCTACCCCACCCAAACCGGCTTCATTAAAGGTAGGTATATTTTGGAAAATCTCATCACAAGTTGGGAAGCCATGGAATGGTCTAAAGTTTCTGGTCAAGACACTGCTATGTTTCTCCTTGACTTTGAGAAAGCCTATGATAGGGTGGAATGAGAATTTATTATTACGATGCTTGAAGCCTTTGGCTTTCCTAGTGAATATTGTACTTATGTCTAGGTCCGCCTTCAAGATGTCTTTGCTCAGATTGATGTTAATGGCTCCCTCTCCTCTTACATTATGCTCTCTCGGTCTAGTAGACATGACTGCCCCTTGGCCCCTCCTTTCTTTGTTATTGCCTTTGGCACTTTATTCTACCTCCTTAGGAATTACTCCCTCTCCCCAAAGGTTAATAGTATTAGGCTCCCTGATGATAATGAATTGATGAATATTCAATTTGCCGATGACCCAACTCTTTTTCTTGAGCTCACCAAGCCAAACATCGATAACCTTAACCTTAAAATCCAATGCTTTGGGTCAATTTCTGGAGCTTGGATCCCCCAGACCAAGTCTACCTTCCTTAGCTAGATGGATCACCCCCCTGACTGGTTTGGACACCTTGGCTACCAATGGGGTGGTCCTAACAAAATCGTTAGATACCTTGGAGTTTCCTTCTCTATGTCCCCTTCCCTCAAAGATATGTGGCTCTAGGTTAAGGAGAAAATTGATAAGAAACTTAGTAAATGGAATAATAGATTCCTCTCCCTAGCTGGCACAGTTCAAGTGTGACAAAAAATCCTCTCCTCCTATAATATCTACTACTCCTTTGCTTGGATGTTTAGCAACTATCAAATCTTAGAAATTCAAAAGGATGTTAGACACTTCCTTTGGTCTAATGGCAAAGGTAATAATAAATTATAGGTTGTTAATTGGAAGTGGCACCATATTGAGAAATCTCTTGGTGGTCTTGGATTAAAGGATCTTAGGATCTAAGGTATTGCCCTTGCGGCTAAATGGATCTTCCATTCTCTCAAAGGTCAGAAACCTTGGAAGGTCTTAATTAGACACAATATTGAGAGGGTTGTCCCTAAGATGCTAAGTCTTGGAAGGGTTTACCTCTCACCGACCTTGTAGCCGGTGGTTTTCCTATTTCTATCCAGGGCACTTATGTGTTCAAGTCTATTTGGAAATCCTTGGAACATGTTAGGGGGTTTTTGGTCAACACTAGTGTCAACAATGGTGACTTGATTCATGGTAAGAGATCCTTATGGTGGAACCTCTTCCACGGTGGCAAACCCTTGGCCCTTACTCAGGGATGCTCGGCTAGAGCCTGGGCCAGCAACGGGATCAAATATATTATTGACGTTTTGGAACATGATACTCTTATCACGTGGGAAGATCTCAGCTCAAAATTTAACCTCCCCTGCGCTCAAAAAAGAACCTACAACATGATTAAGCAGGCTTGTATTGATTTCGGCCTTCCTAAACACTGTGATGCTGATTCTCATAGATTTATGTCTTTTAAATGGGCTGATGGTACTATTTGGCTAGAATTAAGGCTCGTAACATTTACTCTGTCTTAGCTTATGAGGCTTCCATCATTAAGCATGTTAACATTTTATCATATTCTGATCTGCCTATTATGCAGTGGCAAAAGACCTTCAGCATGCTATGGAAAAGTCTAGTCGAACCAAAAATCAAGTGCTTTAAATGGCTTATGATACTTAATAGACTTCCTCTCCGGAGAAATCATGATAATAATGATTTGTGCTCTATTTGTAATTTTCCTGACACTGGCATGCATATTTTCTTTGAGTGCTCCATTGCTAAGAAAATCTGGTTAATGTTTGGCTTTTCTATCCCTAATCTTGTGAATGCTATCGAAATCATTTCTGGGCACAATAAAGGATTGAAAAAGGATGCTAATATCTTTTCGTTTAATTTATCTGCCAATATTCTTTGATATATTTGGAAAATTAGGAATGTTGATAGGTTTGAAGGCCAAGCCAGGGCCCTTACTAAATCCTTTCGAAGACTCACATTCTTCAAAATTGTCATGCAGGTTGCCTCTACTATGAACATTGAGAGGCATAAGCTCCTAAGGTTCCTCAAGGATGGTCACACCACCATGTTCATCAATGAGATGAAGGATTGTTATGAGTGGAGGCGCAACGAGGACAACCTATCCTCCTTTGAGGAGTCTCTCGAGAAGCCGAACAATGAAATTAAAGATAACAGGGAGCCCTCCTACGCCCAAGTTGAGATGCTGGCATAGATTCAGAGTGAGAAGATCACTATTTGGATGGAAGGACCTCAAGGATGGGCGGCATGTGTTGAACACTAGATGATATCCTCTCTTGATTCTTTCATTGACTTCTCATGATGCAGTTAGTTTGTTAGTACTCTTTTGTGCGGATTACGCACCCTATTGTTACTTTGGTTTTTGCTGTCCTATGACAGTGACAGATTTGTTTTGCTGAGGCCTGGCCTCCTTGTTCTAGTTTCTCTCGATTTCTAATATAAAAAATAAAAAATTCCTTTGCATAAACAAACAAAAACATTGTGTACATCATGCCTAGTCTCATTATTAGTCTCATTATTATTCAACAAACTAAGTACCTACATCGACCCTAATCTTTAGTTAGCTAAACTTATTTGTATTTATTAATTCAATAAATTGGCCTAGACAGCGTTTTACAAAAATGATAATTTTCCTTGAAAGTACTATTCGAAGATCTAATTAGTAATGTTAACGGATTTTCGAAAACCCTAATTAGAAGATGTCGTCTCATTCTCTATGCATTCGGATCTAGTCAGCCGGAACTCTTCATTTGTTGGTGCGATATAATTAAAGGAGCGTGACATCAACTTCATCAAATTTTACTCATTTATTTGAAGTTACATGTCCATAAATCTGTTAAGAAAATGGCAGAGCAAGCAGGAGTAGATGAGATCGTTAATGGCAATAATGGAGAGGCTTTTGATATGAGTCGTGCATTAACCGACCTAAACAATAATGTGTGTGTATTGAAAAGTATTTTGATTGGAGTGATAACAGCCTACGAAGCGGACCCGCAAAATCAAGCTGATAAGTTTGCATTTCATCTTAACATGTTTAACAATGTTACCGATTCATTCAAGCAGGAGGTTGACGCTTTAGATCTCGAATTGGGCACCTATTTTATATGGCACAAACCCAGCCCTGAATACATAGGATACTGTAATTCACTGGAAAACATTGATCTTATTTTGGACGAAGCAATTGATTTGATTTGGCAACATTGGTTACCTGATCTGGAAGAAAGAGTAGAGAGACATGGGGAGAGAGAGATAAGACACGTGGTGGAAGATCTAACGAGCATAAAAATTTCAGGAGATCATCTTAATGAAAACGTTACGTGTGTGATTTGTTTATCTGATTTTGAAGGGGCAGAAAAGGCGTGCCAGTTGCGTTGCCATGAACACCACATATTTCACAGGGAATGTATTGAAGAATGGTTGAAGAGGCAAAATCTGTGTCCCATGTGCAGGTGGCCAGTATTTTGGAGGATAGTTGTTAGAGATAGAGAGATCGGTACACTTAGAGTTGCTCTTTACTGTAGTTTACGTGGATAATTAGGGGAGTTATTAAATATTTATTTTTTCAGGTGGGAAGTATTGTTGGGATTTGAAGTTCAACTGTCACATGATCTTTTGTCTTTTTCAGATTCTTCATAAATCTTGTTCTTTGTGTCTTTTGTTTTGTGTTCATTATATGTTTTCTCTGCTTGTTTAAACTTACAATTGTTATTAGATATTAGGTGAAGTTATTGAGTAGAGATAGAAGAAGATGATTTCATCATGGAAGAATTTCTTGATAATGTAAAAATCTTCTCATTTTGTTATTGAAGAATTTCTTGACGATTTAGATTCAACTAAAGAGAAGGATGCTAAGGCCAGTGAAGATGAAATTGAGGAAGTTGAGGCCAAGACTCAAGAGGATTACCAAGAATAATAACCTTGAAACAGAAATTTCTGAAACACTAAAGTCTTTAGGTTAGCTTTGTTTGTCTGATACTAGACTTTTGCTGATTTTGTCTTGTTGCTGCTATACTTTTGTGTCTGTCTAGCAGCTTTCTTGTTTTGGTGTACTGTATTTGAATATTTTATCTTGCTTGAACTCTATGGTTTTAGGGCCCTATAAAACCCATTTTTTCCTTAGTAAACAAACAACTTGTTCCAAATACTAGAATAGAAAGGGGGTAAGAACAAAAAATCTTGTTTATATATAGAAAACATGAGAAACTAAGAAGAATCTTGAAGAAGATCCACTCCATGCAAAAGAATCATTCGTTGGAAAAGAGGGGATGTGAATGTTAGCCAACCAAGATAGAAGGGGTGCAATGATGGGATGAACACTAATAAGATTAATCCATTTACCATTTCCAATATAATCAGCCACCCAATAGTTGAACCTCACCACACATCACTCTTTAAGTTGTAATGACCAATGAAAGTCAATCAGAGGCTCGTCTCCAACCCACCAATCGTCCTAGAAATGAATTTTCCCTCATTTCCAAGAATCCATCTTGATCCATTAAGAATAATATCTTTGGAATTACAAAAATTAGTCCAAAGATCAAAGGTCGTAACTGTTAAATTATAATTTTGTAAGACACTCTGGACATGAGTACCATTAACATGGTATTTGTTGTGACAAATAGAGATCCATTCATTAGAATCTTTCAAGCATCGCCATAATTGTTTGGCCATAAGGGATTTTTTGAAATCACGGATGTGCCTAACAGAAAGGCCTCCATGTCTCTTTGGGAGACACAATTGCTCCTAGTCCATAAGATTAAGGTAATTTTTTGATTCAATACCTGTCCACAAAAAAATCTTTTAGATTTTGTCCATGTGATTAGAAAATTTGGAAGGAACTTTAAACAAACTCATAATATAGACCGAAAGAATTTGCAAACAGGCCTTAATTAATTGAAGCTTACCAGCATGGCTCAAAAGGGCACCTTTCCAACTAGCCAACTTATTTTGGAAGTGATCAATCAAATCGGACCAAAAGGAATTAGGGGCACATTTCAAACACTGCGGTAATTACAAATAAGTGTCTGGTAATAAGGATAAATTACAACCAAGAATATCAGGTATCTTGGTTTGTCTATGGGCAAGTGTGTTGAGAAAAAAAGTAGAGCTTTTGGGTAGGCTAATCCTCTACCTAGAAACTCTTTCATAACAATTAACAATAGACTTCAAGAGCTTAGGTTCTATCACATAACTTCCCCCATCAGTAAATTATCATCCACAAATTCCTGGTGGGAGTAAACTTGGGATTGAGAGGGGAGGCAAAGCCCTTTGAGTCTTCCAAACCTGATCTCTCTCTGAAAATTTTTACTGAGAGCATCACCCATTAGAATGAAAAGAAATGACGAAAGGGGATCGCCCTGTTTGATACCTCTAGATGCCGAGAAAAAACCTGAAGAGGAACCATTGATTAAAATAGAGGACTTTGGAGTAGAGATGCAATGATTCACCACCCGAATGAATTGATAACAAAAACCAAAAGCCCGTAGAATTTTTATCAGAAAGTCCCAATTAACCCTGTCATAAGCTTTAAGAAAATCAAGATTAAACAAAATACCAAGTTTCTTGTTGACCGATAAAGAGTGAATGTTCTCATGAACATTACTGATACAATCCAAAATTTGTCTTCTAGAAACAAAATCATTATTATGTTTTGAGATCAAAAGAGGAATAACTTTGGGTCAGCGCAAGAAGATGAGTCCACTTTTTGGCCAAAAAGTGGAAGTGTTTTCCCTGTTTTTCAGATTTTGTCTCACTTGAGCTTAAATTTTGAAACACTTAGAGATTGAATCTTGGAAAAAGTCAGTAATATAAAAGATAGCTCTCTGAGTGTACTTTTCAAATATGTAATTTATTTTAATACCCACATAATAAAAAATAACTTTTTGAATGGAGTTCTAAAAACTATGTTTTAAAAATGCCTGTTTCAGGACCATACCATGCATGTGTACGACCCACACTTTTTGACACAGTTAAAATTATTTTCTCAAACCGTTTTGGGAAATGGTTTGTAACACACTGAAGATTGATAAGCATATTTTTCTGTATTTTTTTTTCAAATATTTTTTTTTTAATTAATTTTTTAATGGCCGTAATTATCTTTTAAAAAATTTGACGTGTATGACCCACATAATTTGACGTAAACTTAGCATTTTTTGAATTTTTTTTTTTTAAATTGAAAAGAATTTTGTGTAGATTGATGACATATAATTTTTTTTTCAAAATTCATTAAAATAAATAAGTTATTAAATTAAGAAAATTAGTTAATATTTCAAATTTATGAACCTGATTTAGTATAAATTAAATAAAAATTAGTTAAAATAATCAATTTTTAAATTAATTTACATATTTAGAATCTAGACAGTGTAATCTGAAATGGGTTTCAATTCCATATAAAAATTCTTTGATTAGAGGCACGTAAACTATTTCATTTCATCATATTTGTGCTTTCATTCATGGAGCTTTGAATTTGTAGGTTCATTTCTCAGGTGTGGCCATCCCAGGCCTATCCCGGGCCTAATCTCGAGGCAAGTGGCAGGTTGTGAATTCAAATTTTGCATAACGGGCCCCCGTTTTATAAATGGGGGCCCGTTTCATTTTTTGCCCGTTGGATTTAACAATGGGCCCCCGTTTCTAAATAACCGTTACTAAAAAAAAAAAATAGATTGCATCGATTTACCACAGTATCATTGAAATCCATATTGACACAGATTTTTTACATCATTTGGCAGTACTTTTTAATATTTTTTACACAATTTTTTGAAGAACTCAATAAAAAAATATTATTTTTTGAAGACGAGTTTGTAAAAATGGGTTCTAAGCAACGTCAAAAGAAAAAAAAGAGGACAATGACAATGGACGAAATTCAAGAACAAAGAGAGAAGGAGGCAAAATGCCAAAGAGATCGAAGATCACAACAACGGCAATTGAATAACACTTCTGAAGCATCTAGTTCAGTGCCCGTTGTAGATGAGACCATTGAAGACATCATGATGGATGCAAGAAATGTAGAACCACACACGGGTATGACTATTGATGCAAATTTTGATGTGGATGCGAATCCTGGTATGTTTTTAAATCCTGATGACTATGATGCCAATCAAATTGCTGATTTAAATGAAGCTGGATATAAATTTCATACACCAATACGAAAAGAAATAAAAATTGAAAATATTACACCACCCTCTCTAAAAGAAAATGAATATAATTTGTTTACTATTGATAGCAATGTGCTAGATAATCTTAATGGGTTAGTTTCTTGGAGACAAATCAGAACACATGCAAACAGATTATATAAACAATTTTTCTATAATAAAAAGTTAGGATTCCAATGTCAATTAATGCTACAATTAATAAAAATGTTAAAAATGCATAAAGTCATGAAAAAAATAGGTATTTATGCAAAACCAAAAAGAAAAGATGAATCATATAAGCAAGTTGTATCTACTATTGCCAGTGCCATCAGTTCTATAGGAAAAACAAGTCGATCTAAAGATAAGAATGCAGCACGTAGAGTTATAACAACTACTATAGTTGACAAAATGATTGTTAGTAAAAGAATGTTAAGTGATATAAGTGGCTATTTGAACTTACATCGTAGAACCTTGTCAAGAGCGGCCAAAAGTAGAGACACAATTGAAATTGATCCACTAAACCATTGTTGGAGTTTTAGTGGTAGACTTCAAAGGTCGGACATGAAATTAAATGATGAAACTAAACAATTAATTGCAAAATTTTGGCATGATAACACTAGAGTTTCATCAAATGCTAGAGATTTTTTAAAGTTAAGGGTGGGATCAAAAATTTGTGATCCTCATCCAAAACATCTTCTTGACATGACTCAAACTGAATTCTTTAAAAAATTTAGTGATGAATCTGTATTAATGAATTTACGAATTAGTCAAAGATCATTTGAAAAATGCAAACCCTGGTATGTTAAAATCAATAAACAAAGAATATCTTGTTGTTGTAAAACTCATGTCCAGTTTCGTTACTATTATGATGTTTTTCAATATATTTGTTGTATGTTGCATGGTAATGATCTTGTGCAGGATTGTGGTGTTTATGTTCCACCTGAAACTATAAAAGATTTTATTGGAAGTTTATTTTGTAAACCACCTAATGAACAATTATTTCTTTCCAGTTCATGCATTTATGGTGTTTGCAATTTATGTGGGAACTATTCTTCGATAGGTGAATGTTTGCATGAACATGTTTCATCTGAGTTTGGACAAAAAATGGTTGATGTTAGGAGATTTAAAAATATAGAATACCCTCTAAAGGATGGAAAGATGGGGAAAGGTTTAGAATTGATTACAGAACAGAATAGTGTGAATGCATTTATTAGTGAGTTTAAAACTTCTATTGTTCCAAAATATGTGAAACATTCCCAACATGCCCGATGGCTTGATGGACAGTTTCGCATATGCAAGAACACATTTCCAGTTGGAACAATAGTATCAGTTGTGGATTTTGCAGAAAATTATACTCTAAAACCACAAGAGGAAACTCAATCACAATACTACAACTCAGTGCAAGTGGCCATATTTGTGCACATTATATATAGACATGACCATGACAGTACAGAAGATAACAGAAAATTTTTGAGGGAGTATCATTTCTATGTTAGTGATAATCGATTACACTCTTCAGAGTTTGTCCAACATTGCTTCGAGGTATTTTATGATAATCTTAAGGAAAGAGAAATTGACATGAAATAGCATATGATATGGTCAAATAACTGCACTGGACAATTCAAAAATGCAAGAATGTTTTATTGGCTATGCAAAGTTCACAAGATAACCAATGTCCAACATTTATGGAGTTTTTTTGAAGCGGGACATGGTAAGGGGGAACATGATGGAGCCGGTGCCTGTATAAAAAGAGCTCTTGTTAGAGAACAATTGAAATTCGAGGATGCAGTGAAATTCAGAGATGCTCGTGCAGTTGTAGATTGGTGCAATTCAAAGTTGTCAAAAGGATCAACTGAAAACTCTGCAATTCGATGTTTCTTCTGGTTGATAGAGGAAGATAGTATTCCTATTCGGCATGATTGTAATACCATAATTGGATCAGCTAAATGGCATTCGTTTAAGAGTTCTAATTCAAACACATGGACTATATTCACAAGGCAACTTGCTTGCTTTTGTCAGTTTTGTGTTTTCGGAGATTGGGAATTTTGTGAGAATAAAGAATGGGTTGAAGAATGGCAACAAAGATCATTGACACCCATAGATGCAAATGATCCGCATGAAAGAACTGATGAAGATATGGATCAAATGTTTGCATCAAATGACTATGATCGCATTTCAAATCTTATACAACAAGGTAAAATTATTTTTAAAATTTGTTTTGATTTATTAAATAGTACATAAATTTATGAAATCTTACAATGTATATTTTTGTTTTTATTTCTCATTAAATATTAAAATAAAATTGTTATGTGACAGGACATGTCTATGCTGTTGTTGCACTAGAGGACAATGAAGAGGGGACAGAGTATTGGTTGGCTCGATGTGTAGAGCCAAAACATAAGCTAACTACTCCTCAAGTGGATGATGATGGTTATGACTATCCAACATGATCTGTGGTTGTTGTTGGCACTTGGCTACGCAAATATCTAACAAGAAAGAATGGATTGCCCGCATTTGAAGATTATGAATTATAGAAGAAGATTATACATTACTCGCATTTGGTAGTGGCAACTAATATAAAATTGGATAGATATCGTGGCAGGCCTACTAATAAACAATTATGGACTCTCTCTATGGAAGAGCACGAGACAATTATAGATGCTTTGCAAAAGAGAGAGGATGCAGATGGTATAACGGAATGAATCTAGGAAAATTTTGTTTCAGGTCTACCACAAGTAGAAGGCATCAATGAAAACAAAGTTATTTAAATAGACTGTTTATTTTATTTTAGATATGTCTTCTTGATTACATTTTGTGTACAATATACATAAATGAGAGACTATTGGTCAAATTTATGAATGAGATAATTATGTTTTAATCAAGTTCTATTCATTATATTTGTTAAATGATACTTTTTAAGTTAGAATATATGTTATAATTATAAGATATGTTTCGATACTTAGTTCATGATTTATTCACATTTAGTTTATCTAATCACAAGAACTATTTAAATGAAATTCCAAAAATAAAATTACAAGTCCACATAATGCCTATAAAGTTGTTTAAGCACAACTTCCATAAATAAAATTTCAAGTCCACATAATATATAAAGTATGCACAAAATTTCAAGTCCACATAATTTCAAGTCAATATATATGATCTAATGTGCACATAATTTCAAGTCCACATAATATCTAATGGGCACAATACACATAAAGTATGCATGTATAATATATATGATCTAATCCTATTATGAAACTATCCATATATATAAAGTATGTGTGTGCACGTGTAAACAAATATGTAAAGCCTGTAAAATAGTACATATCAAAGCCAAATAAACAGTAAAATTTCAAGTCCACATAATCCATATAATATCTAATCCATATATATGTCTAGATGGTAACATGATGTTCACTCCACATAATATCTAATGTGCACAAAAAATATAAAGTATGCACAAAATATATATGATCTAATCCTATTATGCAACTATCCATATATATAAAGTATGTGCACGTGTAAACAAATGTGTAAAGTCCATAAAAAGGTACATATCAAAGCCAAATAAACAGTAAAATCTAGGTGCTATCATCAATAACATCTCGTGGTCTCTTATCCCGGGGACGTGGTCCAGATCCACCTGTCTCATGCTGTACAATAAAAAAATAATATTAAAATATTACTTGAAATTAACTATTAAAAGAATCATTTATCAAATATAGTAGAATTCGTAAATTAAGTTACAAAATTACCATATGCTCATCAGATCCTCTAGCAGTATCTCTCTTGTCCCCAGGACGTGGTCCAGATCCACCTGTCTCATGCTATACAATAAAAAAATAATATTAAAATATTACTTGAAATTAACTTTTAAAATAATCATTTATCAAATATAGTAGAATTCGTAAATTAAGTTACAAACTTACCATATGCTCATCAGATCTTGTAGTAGTATCTCTCTTGTCCTCGGGACGTGGTCCAGATCCACCTGTCTCATGCTGTACAATAAAAAAATAATATTAAAATATTACTTGAAATTAACTATTAAAAGAATCATTTATCAAATATAGTAGAATTCATAATTTAAGTTACAAACTTACCATATGCTCATCAGACCCTCTAGCACTATCTCCTCTAGCAGTATCTTGTGCAGTATCAACACCAAATGTAGTGCTAGCTAACTCCTGTACAAGGTCAAATTCAAAGTGTCCAATTAAATCTTAAATTAAGAGTCAAAATAAGATCAAATTAAGTATTACATATTAATACCTCAAAGGATGTCGATGTGCGTTCAAATTGGCTCTGATCAAAATTATGAGGATAACCTATCCTAATGGTAGTGTTCACCTGCATACATGCATTTAATGAAATCATATTTAGTGAACATATATATGTGTACTAAATAATTTCAAGTTAAGTTACAATATTGTAAGAGTTCATATTTAATTTAAGAATTATAAGATACATACCATAGATGGTGTCACAATAGTCAGACCCTCTTCTCGATGTGATGTAGAGGGTCCCTCATGACCTGAATCCCGGAGAAAGAAGCATTCAATGTATCAACATGAAAATTTATATAGTATACGATGATAACATATTAACTTAAAAAGATCTAGTACAATGTCTAGATAGAAATTTATACTATACCCCATAAGGTGTGCCGAGTTGTGTTCTAGTAGATGCAACATTGACTCTAATATTAGGCGTAGTCGTTATCTACATAAACAAAATTTATTTAATGAAGTATTAGATTGTATAAAAAAAGAGATGCACTTAGTTTATACCTATATTTAATGAAGTACATAAAAAGATTGACATGTACATGTATATATATCTATACCTGGTCAAGATGAACATCCGAGCAAAGAAAATCCATATAAGATGTCATCATACTATCATCTGCTGCATCATGCTCATCTGGAACTGAAGTAGATCCTGCAGCAGTAGTAGGACCTACACACGTCTCATGACAACTCGAACACATATGTGGCATCCATTGAGGAGCAGATGCCATGTGAGCAGCTTGCTCACTCAGGTTACCTGTGAGGGAAGTCAAAGCATCTAATGTCGAAATGAATGATGTATTTTGGACATCTGCAAGAATCGATGGAGCAACAAGTGGAACTATGGGTGGATCCGGTAGGGGATTATTACTCCGTGCACCTAATCTATGCTGTGACATTCCACGACCAACACCCTGGAATGACTTAATATCAAAATAATTTGGTTTTTGGTTCATTACAAACTCACAGTATAATTTCTTCAAAAAATAAAAAGGGACCTCATAATTACGATGTGGTGGATAATCAAAAACCATCCACCATCTATCCCAAAAGTATCTAGCCATTTTTGGATGAACACACCACCTAATTGAAATTCTTTTCTGGTTAGGTTGCATTGGTTCTCTTGTTTTTGGGTTGGTCAAATATGGACATAAATGAGCTTTGGTTATTTTCAAATCAGTGATTTGTCTATAAGTTAAACCATCGGCATAAAAATCAGGCAACTCTTGTCGTTGTCTATGAAATTGATCTAATTGAGAATCAACAGATCTAACTGACTCGACAACAGTTTGCATTGATTTTGCAAACTCTACAAGATGGGGTGGCGTGACTTGCTCATTTTGGATAGCAGCAATGTTTTTTTCAATCACTTGTAGGTTTTCATTAATTCGTTCTCTTAAACGAATTTCATCCAATCTAGGGGTTGTGGTGGTGGTGGTGGTGGTGGTGGTGGTGGAGGCGGAGGAGGAGGAGGAGGGGGTTGTGGTGGGGGATTTTCACCTAATAGTTCATCTATGTCAAAGACATCCATGATAGCAAAGAACTCCTGCATATATAAAGATATACATGAATTATATACAACTCTATGTCAAAGAAGAATCATTTGTTTTCATATATAATCTTTCTATAAAATTTAAGATATCAATCCATACACAAATTCTCTTACAAAGTTGAATAAGAAATGAAACTCTTACATAAAAATCAGCACAACATGCCAACAATTAAAAACAAAATTAACCTTGCAATATTTACTTTTAAAATAATCAATTTCAACAATATTTTACACATACATTTATAATTATCAACTAGAATATTATTTTGACTAACATTCCAAATAAAATTCCTAACATACTATATGATCCTCATTAATACGCATCCATAATATTTCTTTAACGGATACATCTCCTTCAAATCATCACATCGTAATGCTTTTTATTTTAATAATTGAAAGCTTTAGGAATGCAGTCACGCACAAAGGGGTCCACTATCATACTTGCAAGCACTTGCTCATCACAATATTTTATTGTTTAATATGCAAAATTTTGAAAGATTTTGATATGTATAGACAAATTAAATTTTTCATATAATTAGAGGTGAAATCAATTTTGAATTCTACCTCAATGATTGAGGGGATCTTACAATTTTGACTTTAAATATAGCTTCATTTATACTCTTTCATAAATAAACTAAAATAGAAGCTATAAAGAATTGCTAAATTCTAGCAATATATGTGTATGCAAGCAAGCATAAAAAATAGGATGTAAGGTGCTTAAATTGGCAAGATAGGATGTAAGGTGCTTAAATTGGCAACATAACATTGCATTACAAGAGTTCTTGAAAATAGCTCATATAATGATTTATTTATAGTCATGAAGGATAGAGGATTAAATACTAAGATTGTTTTGAGACATCAATGGAGTAGATTGATTGAAAGGATTGTGTGCATTAGAAGCTTCCAAGTGGCAACTTATGTTTGGTGCACATGAGGAGTTCATGATCCAAGAAATTTTTGAGGAAAAGGTCTTCTTAGGGGCGTATACACCAAGATGTTGTAAAAAAAGGTAGCCAAATGACCAAAAAAAGATAAACACGAGTGCGTTATTGGGAAATTCATTTAACGCATTTGAGGTCTTTTTTGTAGTGATTTTTTCTTACACTATCCTAGGCTTGTTTACACTATCATAGGTTCATTAGGACTATCCTAGGTTCATTAGGATTGTCCCAAGTTCATTATGGCTTTCTTAGGCTCATTAGGACTTTCTTAGGTTCATTAAGACTGCCCTACATTCATTAGGATCATTTGAGGCTCATTGGGACTATCATATGTTCATTGTGATTGTCCTAGGTTCATTAATTTAATTCGTGTGTTCATTAGGACTATCTCACGTTCTCAAATAGCTTCAACTAATATCTTAAATTAACTATTTTTTTAAAAAATAGCTCCTTAACAATTTAATATTATATACAATCGAATATGATTTCAACTTCAAACCTTGTGCACCTTTTAAAACCAAAAGATGTTGTTAAAACCATTCTTCTAATATTAGCTTAATCATAACATAATCTAATAAATCTTCCTCAAAATACCTACCAACTTCAAATCATATATTAAATCTTTTATAATATAAATTACATTCTAGATATACCAATATACTTCTAAAGATATTCATAATACTTCTTGGGAATTATATTTTTCAAATCTTTCGGATGTATATATAATTAGCACCCCATTTAGAAAACTCATTATCAATCAACATTATAAATCAAGAATATTTTTTATTTTGTATTAATGAATTATATATTTGGCATATTAGCTTCCTTTATGAACCTATGTAAACCAAACTCCAATTTTAGTAACTTATCTAGCTTTGCTCTAAAATTGTGTCCATAATTGATCCTTTTATACCATCACATGACATAATAGGACCATAATAGGACCTTTATGCCATGACATGGCATAAACCTAAGCCTAAACTTTCATATCTAAAATTTGAAGAGTAATGTTAATTACTTTTAAGGTTATACTAATTTAGTGGTAACTTTTGTATTGCCTAATGAGGATTAAGAACAATTTAGGTACATATGTTCGGTTTTATTTCAATTTCATTTTTGAACGTTTTTGTTTTTGTTTCCATTTCATTTTCGGTTTTTTGTTTGTGTCGATTTCATTTTGTTAATTATCTAGGTTTGGTTTTGGTTTCTAAATTTGTTGATTACAGTTTAGGGTTAACTGTTCAAAAATATTTTAGGTCAAAATCAAGAATTTACAAATATAAAAAATAATTTATTTATATGCTACTATTAAAAAAAACTAAATAATACACCAAAAAAAAAATATATACAAGAAAATTATGAAATGTGAAAATAGATGACTGAATGTGTACCTGGGATAGTGGTGGAGGCTTGAAGTGGAAACCACAGCACGGGGGCCCGTTTTTGATCTCTTCTTGTCAACTCACTGTAACGGTGAAAATGAAAAATTGTCCAAAAAACCGGTAAAAATAGAATTTCAAAACGGGCCCCCATTTTGTTTGTAAACGGGGGCCTGTTTTTAGAAAACGGGGCCCCGTTTTCTGACAAAACGGGGGCCCGTTTTATTTGGCTTCGGCACCCCGTGACCTTTCGGCTCAGGAGGCCGAACCATTAACGGGCACCCATTTTTTAGAACGGGCCCCCGTTTTTTAAAAACGGGGGCCCGTTTTGTGGAGCACGTTTTCCAACGCATAGACTTCCACGAATTTATGACTCATTAGCTTGCACATACCCCTTTCTTCAACTTAAAACCAAGAATCTTGGTGAAGATTTTGTAGACAGAGTTACATAAGATGATAGGTCTAAAATCCTAAAAATAGTTGGCATCCAATTTTTTGGGGATCAAAACAATGAAAATGGCATTGAAACTTTTTCAAAGAGAGCAAGAACCAAAAAACTCTCTAGCAGCCTCCACAATATCTCTTCCCACAATCTACCAAAAAACTTTTAAAAAACGAATAGCTTCTTGACTCATCCATTCCAGTTTATCAATCTAGTGGTAATCAACACTAATATTTTTTATTTTGCTGGAGGCTTTGTGTCTTAGAGTTGTAATGTGAAAAAACTTGGTGTTCCTGTCCCCAGTTTTGAGCTAGACGGATCTAGATCATCGTTTCCAATATTCTTCTTCTTTAGAAATAATACCATGAAGTTTAGAGAGGACTTCAACTTCCTTGTCCATGATATGAGGATGATAACCCAAGGTTTGAATCTATTGTTGAATATATCAAGATCCTTTTTTAGAGAGTCCTTCCTTTGGAACAAGATTTATTCCATTTATGGACATTGGATTTCACATTAGAGAGTTTTTTGACCACTCTATACATAGTCATTCCCTGGATATTAATATCCTAGCATTCAACATTTTTTTCATATAGGTTATCATTTAGGGTCCACATCTTCTCAAACCTGAAGGGGCATTCTTTCCTTTTGGAAAGAGGAGATATACTCAAAATGATAAAAAAATGGTCAGATCCAATGCTCGAAAGAGAAGAGAAATAACATGAAAATTCCATCTGCCAGTATCAAGAAAAGAGCCCCCTATCTAACCTAACTTGGATAAGATCATATCCACTACGTCTGTTTGCCCAGGTAAATCTAGCTCCATTAAGCTCCAAGTCCATCAAACCCGAAGAATTAATCATGTCAAATAAATCTTGCTTATTATGTTCAGAAATTTGAACCCTCTCCCATTTTCTCATCATTTGAGTGTTGGGTATTGAATTCCCCCATCAAATCCCATTATCCTTAGGGAAATATTGTCTAGTATTTATCAAAGAAGACCAAAGAGCTCTTCTAGCATTTTTTATTGTTTGCAATATAAATGTTGGAAATGATCCAAGAAGAACCATCTTTCTGATTAGTGAATCTATTGGTAACATGGTTAGAACTAGACGGGATAGCCATACCTTGGATGATTCTTGGATTCTAGAATGAAGAAATACTGCCAAACATGTCATCATCATCAGAGCAATGAAGACCATAGTCTTTAAGAACAACTAGCTTCATTTTCTCCAGTCTGTCAGACAACATTTTAGTTTCCTGAATAAGGCAAAAGTCAGGTCTATGATCTCGCACCAAATTAGAGAGGAGATCATTCTTGTGGGGGTGATTAAGCCCCCTAATAATCCATGAGATGATCTTCATTTAACAGGGGAAGGGGATCCAATCCCCATTTCCTTAAGAGTTCTTTGGGCTCCATCGACAATCTCTTCTTTACTTTTGTTATGCCTGTTGAACATATTTGGTGGCATTCCCACCCCTCTTGGTTCAAATCCACAATCCACTCTCTGTCTATTCCTAGTTTTAACTCCAGTTGTTCTCGAGGCTGAGCCAATTTTGAAAGGAGCAAGGGAGCTGCATTTACGGTTCCGATGTTTGACTTCAATAAAGGAATTTGAATCTTCAACTTGTTTCTCAGAAGATTTATTTTCTAATAGCCCAATAATAATTTGATAATTTTAGGAAAGCGAGGAACTTCTCACATCCACAATCAGCAGAGGATTACACACCTCCATGTTACGTGTAGAACTAGTCTTTAGATTAAGGGATTCACCCATAATTTGAGGATTAGGATGTCGAGACTCCACAAGAGAATGGACTCGTATTCCACTTTCTAAACCCATTTCCCCAATTTTGAGTTCACAGAGATTTTCGGAGGAAGATAAACAGATTGCTTAATATTGACAAATTAATGATCTTAAACCAATCTTCTTTTAGCCACAGTCATAGAATCGATAGATAAGAGCTCATCAAAACAAGTAACCAAACCTGAAAATATTTTCTCATCCCAATATTCTAAGGGTAGGCCAGGGAGGCGAACCCAAATGGGGGCTTCATTGCATTTCCAATCTTTAGGATTAAAGCCAGGCACCCATTTTTCAAAAGCTAAATCTGACCTTTCCCTTTCCACTTGCGGGCTACCCAAGCCCGACACGACTCAATATTAGGGCATTGACCAAAAACATTTTCAACCAAACCAGAGGCCAAGTTAGACATGGTTTTATTCATAATACAGTCTAGGATAGAGATGGAAAAGGAACTAGACACCAGATCTGCACAGTGGAAAACTGGGGAAGTTGACTTACCCTTGAGGCGTGAACCGGAAAGTGCCAACCATTTCTTATTGCAAAAACAAGAAGAGGACATGTCCTTCTTCTTGGCATATTTCCTAGGACCCTCCACCGCATACGAGGGAGATACGCTATCAGGATGACCATTCTTGTTACACGTTGGAACTTGTAGGGTTCCATCATCCCACATCGCATTGCCCCCTCCATCAGATTTTTCGTCCTCCTCCACATCTCTCGTGACTCCCTCCATGTGAACTCCGTCGAGTCCGCCATTTCTGCAATTTCCCACCCTCTGAAGATTCAAATTCTTCGTCGCCTACACCATTTCATGTATTTGATGTTATGTGAAGGATTTGTATATATTTACTATTTCTTTTTTAAAAGAATTTGTATAAAATATAATGTTATTATTCTATATATATACACACATATATATTGAAAAATATAAATATGTTAGTGATATGATTGTAATTCTTGTGCATCAATATTTTTGCATGATTCTATAGACACAAACAAAAACTGATTAGGTTTGTAGAACCCTACTAACCAAGACTTTTTATATGTACCAAAGGTCGGGGATGGTTCTAGAACTAGCTTAGGTTGTCAACAAGGGTTTACTCATTAATACCAAGTACTAAGAAATTTCTTTTTCAATGGTTACTAGAGGTGTTAGGGTGGTTATAGGGCACTAATATGCACGTAGAGCATCAAAATAGACAAGCATTGACTTGTGATTTGGAAAAATACATTAAAAAGGATACCAATGTTATTTCTAATGACATTTAATAAGAGTTTTAGAGTCAAATTGTTAGATTTAATTAGTTTGTCTTCCAAAATATGATTCATTTGTATTTGTAAGAATAAAATTAATTTTTATTTATTTATTTTGATTAATATATGTAGATATATTTTATTAAAAAAAAGTAAGAATTTTGACAATAAAATCATCCTTACATATTCACAATTCAATTGTATTAGATTTTGATCAACAAAATAATATAATAATTTATGCTCCAAGATTTCCATAATCCATGTTATATTCTCTTCAATTTTTCTGGATTCGATTGTGTATGTTATTTTTCATCAGGAAAAATAACATACACAATTGAATCTACAAGAAAACATAATAATTTTTCACATTTGTAATATAAATAAAATAAAATTGTTATAGAATATTTGACCATTAAACCGTCTAAATAAAATGCGAATATAACAACTACACAAATTTTAAAATCACACTACTATCAGAACATAAGAAAGAGAACTAGTTTGTAGTAACTCGTTCACAAATTATCCCCAAACACTAGCTGATCAAAAGAGAAAATCTAAGTGTACCGATTTCTCCATCTCGAACAGCTTCCATCCAATATGTCCATTTATATGCTGGCAACCTGCATATGGGACACTGGTTTTTCGTCTTCAACCATTTTTCAATACATTCCCTGTGAAATATGTGGCGTTCATGACAACGCAAATGGCATGCTGCTTCTACCACTTCATAATTGAAATAACAAATTGGACAATCAGCAATTTCATTAATATGATTCTCTGAAATTTTTATGGTGGGCAGTCCTCCTACCACTTGTCTTATCTCTCTCTCCCTCTGTCTCTCTACTCTTTCTTCCAGATCGCTTGACCAGATTCGCGCAATCATATCTTCTACCTTGTACAAATTAAGATCGATCTCTATGATTTGATCACGGTATATGTCGCAATCAGGCATGGGACTGTCGCATATGCATCTATGCACTACGACTTGATGAGCGTCAAACTCCTGCCGTAATGAATCAAGAGCCATCTTAAACAGGTTAAGATGATATGCGAAGTTATCAGCTTGATTTTGTGGGTCTGCTTCGTACGCTGTTCTCTCCCTAGTCACATCACTTTTCAATGCACAAACACGAGCGTTCAGGTCTGTTAAATAATGCCCGTAAAGATGTCTCTTATTAAAACAGCTTGATATTCGAATAACAACTTCTCTGGTACCATCCATCTCAACTATGTTGTCATAAATGATCTCATCTCCTTCTCCTTGATGGGCCATTTTCTTAACTGAATTACAGATTTGAAACTTCAAATAGTTGAGTAATAATAGATGCTCGCTCTCCTTCCTGTATATCATATCATAGCAATAAATTAAAGAGTTAGAGAATGAATAGAGACCTAAGTATATGTAAAGTATGTCAGTAATTAAAATTAAACGTATTTGTGCATAAATATTCAATCTAATGTAATTCAAATTATTTCTTTTTAAATATGATTTACATAAATTTAAAAAACATAGATTACGAAAATCAGATTCACATTAACTCTAATTAAATACAAATCTTTATTAAACCCTAACTCTTATCAAAATTTCAGTCTAATTTAATTGAAACCCTAATCATAAATTAACAACAATCTCAATTAAACTATTTTCTTTTTTCTTGTATCTTAGTCTAATTAAATGTTAACCCTAAACCACAATTTACCATTCAAACTAATTAAACTATAGATTTTACTATATCATAATAAAATAATCCTTATTAGACCCCAACTCAAAATAATCCTAAATCATAAACATAAGGTAAGGGTTATATTTTGTTATATATTAATAAACAATTAGTATTACAATTTAATATAATATTATAGAATTGTAGTTTTATGTAATTATAATGTAATATTACTTACATTATATTTAATGTGTACAAATGGTCAATAAAAACCAAGGTAATTGGACAAGTCTCTTACTAAATAGCTTTCAATTTATAAGTTTGAAAAAGGACTACAAACCATCATCCTAATCTTTTCAATTTTTTGTTTTGTCAATTTCCTTCTTTTTGGCTCTCCATAATTATTATGGAACGTGATCATATATGAACTTTAACCCTCTTGTAACATGAACCACAACCCTTATTATTTGATACAAAAAAAAAATTCTTAAGATCTAGTAACTAGATATATTATTCCAATTCAAATATTCAAAATCAAACCATCAATTTAAATCAACATCAAAATCCAATCTAAAATCCAAACCATGAATCTATTTTATTTTAATGAATTACCCAACATAATGAATGATTATGATGATAATCTTGACAATTATGACTTAAACGTTACCATAAACCGAACCAAAAAGCTAAAACTACTTCTAACTCTAAAATTATCCCTGATTCTATGATAAATAGTATTTTTTTTTGGTTATATATAACTTCCTATACAACACTTTTATCGTCACCATCAACATAGATATCAAATCTTCAGAATATATTGGATTCATGATTAGGATTTACATTAGATTATAATAATAAAGTCCATAGCTTAGAATTTTAAACATATTATAATATTTTAACGAAATTATATTATATTATTATTATAATATTGATAATGTATTATGAATAATATTATAATAATACTTTAATAATACTTTAATAATACATGATTCTTTTTCTATAAGATTCATTATTTCAATATATAAAGTAGTTTATGGAGACATATCAAGAGTTGTAGTTATAGTAGTTATAGTTCTTGTCAGTTTAGGTGCTATTGTTTATTATTTACCTAGAGCTCTACATTCTTTACTACCTCCTTTGAACTATCTCCAAATTCTTATATTATCATACTTGATGAATGCAACGAACCTAAATTCAAAATCAGCTGAGTATCACGCAGCCTACTTTATACTAGCAGTTCATTCCTTAATGGTTTCAGCGGACACTGAAATGAAATTTACAGGTTAGAGCCAGAATGGAAGTTTTTGGGATAGAATGCCTGAAATAAATGTGGTCTTAAGGATTTGTTGAGAAGGCTTCAGAAAATTCCAAGCCAAAGCCAAATTCCACAACGTTTGCCAGAAATGTGGTCTAATGGAATACAGTGAACTATAGAGGTTGCAGGGCAGGCAAAGCATGCACTTAATGAAATCTTAAGAAGGTTAAAGTAAATATTAATGGCAGAGGAAAATTATTATTTGCCCTTTTGACAACACTCCCCCTGTCTATGGATTGGAAGGTGTTTTTTTTTTTTTGATTAACATATATAATAGTTTATAAAGCCATGCAGACTTGCAAGCAAAATATGAAGGCATGAGCAAACTCCATGAACCATTTGACATAATACTCAATGGAAGATATGCACCAAACTGATATTCCTAACAGAGTGCCTCTAGTCTCAGGAAATGCAATGATTGTAGGATAAGAAGAAAATGGGGTAGTCCAAAAGAATTTTAAAACTTCTAGGCTGGGATCTTATGAATGGTTCAAGACTCTATTTTTCAAAACAAAATAAATAGATATAAAACCTAAATCCTCACCATTGTTGCTATTATCGTGGGCTGTGATGAAAATGGAGTTCTGAACACCATAAATAAATTGGACATCCCTCTAGTTTTAAAGAATAAAACATTTTATCAATTTAGTTACAATCAACTTAGTAGACGTTCATGTAGAAATGTGATAACATTGACAGAGCGTTAGAGTTGTTTAACATAATTTACATATTCTAAACAGGTAATAAAACATCATTAGAGAATGAAGATAAGGGTTTAGAAACGTACAGAGTATGGAGGTAATGATCGGTAGCATGCTCTGAGAGCCTCCATATCTCACCCCCTTCGACTACTTTAGTAGAATACAATTTATAGCTGTCTTATTGCTGGTTTACCAGAACTCTTCGGCTACTTTTGCCTTGCCTCCTCGCCTTCCTCTCCTTAATAAATAAAGAAAATAAAATTGATTGTAACCATATTTATCTGTCACAATCTCTATGAATCTGTCAAAACATTTTTTATTTTTTTAAACCAAAAAGTTATAAGAGTATGTGGACTATATCTCTGCCTCCGTCCGATTCCTTTCACCTTCTGTCCACTCTTCTTAAATGGCTTATTTATCATTACAATTAGATATATCTAGTTCCATCATTATCTATCAATGGTCCACTAGTTTATATATATTAATATTATATATAAAATACGTGGAGAGATATCTTTTTTTAGGTGTCTATTTTTTTTTATCAATTTTATATCTAGACGTTTCAAGAAGGATATCTCTCCGCACATTTTATATATAATATTAATATATAATCTAGTAGCAGTCATGACACAACATGAAAAATATTAGATTGATTAATATGTGATTATAGTATTGTATTATTAAATATAGTTATATTAATATATAATAATACTATTATATTTATAATTATTATAATTATATCCCTAATCATAATTTTGGTTAGGGTTTAAGGTTAGCATTAGGATTATAATTTGGGATTAAGGCTAGATTATGGATAGGTTTTAAGTTATGGTTAGGTTTAATTTTTAGGGTTAGTGTTAGGTTTATGGTTATAGTTAGGGCTAAGGATTATTTGTAAGGTTAGCGGCTAGGGTTAGAATTAGGGTAAGGGTTATGATTATGATTAGAGTTAGGGTCTATGATTATGGTAAAGATTATGATTCTAGATTTATGGTTTATATCATGGTTGGGATTAGGGTTAGAATCATGGTTAGGTTTAGGGTTTAGGGTTATGGTTAGGATTATGGCTAGGATTAGGATTTACATAATCGTTAGGGTAAGGGTTAGGATTATGGTTAGGGTTACAAATTACATCAAGGTTATTGTTAGGGTTAATGGTTAGGGTTAGGCTTATGGTTAGGGTTAGGATTTACATTATGGTTAGGATAAGGGTTAGGGTTTACATCATAGTTAGGGTTTGGGTTAGGGTTGAGGATTTGAATTAATATTATGGTTAGGGTTTACATCAGGGTTAGGGTTAGTGGCAAGTTTAGGGCTTGGGTTATGATTTGGTTTAGGGTTAGAATTATGGTTAAAGTTTAGGGTTATGGTTACGATAATGTTAGGTTAGGGTTTAATGTTATGGACAAGGATATGATTAGGGTTAAGATTTATGTCATAGTTAAGATTAGGGTTAGGTTTAACATCATGGTTAGGGTTAGGTTGAGGTTTTGGGTTATGGGTAGGGTTAAGGTTTTAGTTTTGGGTTAGGCTTAGGCTTATGGTTTAGTGTTAAGCTAAGGATTTTGGTTAGGGTTATGCTGAGGGTTAGGTTTTCAATTGGAGATATAGTTTGGTTGAGGGTCATTATTAGGCTAGGCTTAGGGTTGGATTTAAATCATAATTAAGGTTAGGGTTATGGTTTTGGTTATCATTTAGGGTTAGGATTAGTTTTACTCTTATGATTATGATTAAAGTTAGGGTTTTTGATTATGGGAAGGATTATTGTTAGGATTATGGTTTATATCATGGCTGGGATTAGGGTTAGAATCATGGCTAGGTTTTGGGTTTAGGGTTATGGTTAGGATTATGGGTAGGATTAGGATTTACATAATATATAGGGTTAGGGTTAGGATTATGGTTTGGGTTTACATCATTCTTAGGGTTATATTATGATTACGATTATTATGGTTATGATTTAGATTATAGTTATAGTTAGGATTAGGATTGTTATTAGGGTTAAGGTTAAGATTAATGATTAGGGTTAGGGTTTATATCATGGTTATGCTTAGGGTTTAGGGTTAGTATTAGTATTATATTAGGGTTTACATCATGGTTGAATGTAGTGTCAGATTTAGAGTTAGGGTTAAGTTTTAGAGTTGGGGCTTAGGATTATGGTTAGGGTTAGGGTTAGGGTTGGAGAGTTATTGTTTTGGTTAATATTTCAAGTTTAGGATTAGTATTATGGTTAAGGTTTACATTATGTTAGGGGTAGTTTTAGGTTTAAGGTTTAATTTTGTTTAAAGTTAGGGTTCTAGTTCAATTCAATTTTAGGGTTCAATCAGCTTTATTGTTAGCATTAAATTTGGTTTCAAGGTTATGGTTATGTTATGCTTAGGGTTATGGTTGGGATTGGTTTTAGGGTGAGGATTATGGTTGGGCTTAAGGTTTAGGGTTATTGTTATGATTATGGCTAGGCTTAGCGTTTCCATTATGGTTAGGGCTAGGATTAGGGTTTGGGCTAGGGTCAAGGATTAGGGTTAGGATTTACATCATGGTTGTCGTCAGAGTTAGAGAGTTTGGGCTAGGCTTAGGATTATGGTTAGGCTTAGGATTTAGGGTTATGGTTAGGATTAGGGTTAGGGTTAGGGTTTACATCATGGTTAGGGGTAGTGTTAGGGGTGGAGATAGTGTTAAGGGTTAGGGTTTGGATTTACATCATGGTTGAGGTTAGGCTTAAATGGAAAGGGTTAACGTTTAGATTATAGTAGGGCTTAGGTCTTAGGGTTAGGGTTAGGGTTAGGGTTAGCATTATGGTTAGGGTTTTGCATTATTGTTAGGGTTATTTTTTACATCATGGTAAGGGTTAGGCTAAGAGTTATGGTTATAGTTTGGGCTAAGGATTAGGATTAGGATTAAAATTATGGTTAGTTTTTACATCATGGTTACAGTTAGGATTAGGTTTAAGTTATGGGTTACTTTCAAGTTGAGACTTAAAGTTATGGTTAGGGTTAGGGTCTAGGGTAAGGGTTAAGATTAACATTAGCATTAGGGTTAGGGTTAAGTGTTATGGTTGGTGTTGGGTTTAAGGTTTATTGTCATGGTTTGTTTTAAGTTAGGATTAAGCTTAAGAGTTAGGGTTAGAAATATGTTTAGGGTTTACATCATGGTTAAGTTTAGGGCTATTATTAGGATGAGGGTTAGGATTATGGCAAGGGTTAGGTTTACATTATGATTATGGTTAGGGTTAGAGTTTAACATTAGGGTTAGGATTAGGATCTACATAATAATTAGTCTTAGGGTTAGCGTTTAGGGGTATAGCTAGGTTAGGAATATGATTAGGGCTAGGGTAAAGATTTTGATTAGGGTTAAGGTTTAGGGTTATGTTTATGGTTATAGTTTACATTATTATTGAGTTATGATTATGTTTAGGATTATGGTTAGGCTAAGGGTTATGATTAAAATTATGATTAGGGTTAGGTTTAGGGTTAGAGTTATGGTTATTGTTAAAATTACATTATGGTTATGATTAGGGTAAGGATTATGGTTAGGGTCCATGATTATGGTTAGGATTAGTGTTTACATCATGTTTAGGATTAGGATAAGGATGAGGGTTTAGTTACATCATAGTTAGGGTTAGGGTAAGGGTTAGGCTAGGATTAAGGTTCAATTTATTTTAATAATTAGTTAGGCTCAAGGTTGGGTTGTGATTTCATTTGGTTTATACTAGGATTCAATTTATTTTACCAATAGAATTAGGGTCCAAATTAATCAAGTGTTCAATTACGTTAAGGTCGGGGTTCAATTAGGGTTATGGTTGGAGTTAAGATGAACATTTAGTTACTATTTGATTAGGGTTGTGGCTAGGTTAGGATTATATTAAAAGATGACAACTTTTGTTAGTCTAGTAAATTAAAAGAAATGAACTTATTTTTACTTATTTTTACTTATTTTATAGATGGCCAAAGTTATTCCAATGTATAACCAATATTTATGTACTAATATTATTTTGTATTAAGCATCATATAAACAGCGGTTACAAAATTTGAGAGTCTGGGCTGGAAACCTTGCAGCCAATTAAAGAGTTAAAACATAAGATGCAGGAGCTATATTAGGTAGGAGCTAAATACATGATATATGATCATTTACATAGGGGCTGAATTACAAAATTACACTAAATGATAGACGTGTTCAAGAATCACGGGGTGTACAACTAACTGAATACAAAGCAGGAAACAAGGTCGTTGTTGTCGCCCACTGGGGGGAGCCATGTAGTCCAACCTAGCTCTCCTTCGCACCAAACCAACACATTCCCTTCGGCAAAATGATCTCTATAGAGTTTGGAGGGTAGTCCTTCCAACTCCAGCTCAATGAAGTCTTCCCTCTACTGTCATGCTTCCATCTCTTGCATGAACCTCATCAGCCCTTGTTCAAAATGAGTCTTATTGCTTCCCATGCGGTCCCATGTGAATCCATGTGAGAGTTCTCTTATGAAAACTAGAGTAGATCCATTCTATAGCCACCTATCAAATTTGTCTTCCTCCAATCTTAGTACCACTGTGACCTGCATAGCAACAAGGTAGCAGATGAGTCTCCTAAGAGACTCAGTGAGGTTCCTACTCTTTCCATTAAACACATCATCATTCCTATATTTCCAAATGATCCACATAATTTCTAAAGAGAGAGCAGACCAGAAAAGATTAGAATGTTTCTTGCCACCTCTAATATAAAAAAATACCATCTCTTGAACAGTAAAAAAATTGCTATTAAGTGAGATACCAAACAGATTCCATACTTCTCTAGCAAAATGACAACCAAAAAAGATGTGGTATACAGATTCAGGGATACGACATAATTTACATAGTAAGGGGTCTCCGTTGTTGTCCTTTAGTGGTAGTTTATGAAGAAGGAGTCTCTAGGAAAAAAAATTCATCTTTGGTTCAGTCAGATAAGTCCAGAATCTTGAGAGGGTAGATTGCCATTGTTTGGAGTCTCAAGAAAGGTTCCAGGTGCAGTTAAGGTGATCAAGGATATCCACATAATGAGTAAGGGTAGAGTAGATCATTTTGTCTTTGGTTAGCAAAAGGGGAGATCCATCTATCCAGCAGAGGGAGGATAAAGGTGGGGGGGAGGTGGGGATAGGAGTGGGAAGGATGGGAGCAAGTGCAGACTTAAGGATGGTATAGGTTCTGGCCTGGGAGAGGGGGTGGTTGAATTTAGAGCTAAGAGATTCCCAGGAGATCAGAGTACCATCTTCTAGAATGTGTTCAAAGGTGACCAGACCCTGGTTGTGCCATTTCAGCGCAGAGCATCCTTGAAGATAAGCTAGTTGTTTCCCATTGTGTAGAACATTCCACCATATAGACCTTTTCAAATTGAGAGAGCCTTCCTTATCTATTATGTCTTTATTTCTAATGTATTGCCTAACATGGTTCTAGGCTTTCCATATAGATTTGAAGACTTCTGACCCTGCAGGGGAGACCTCAAAATTCCAATCAATCAGATCACTCATGGGTAGGTTCTTCCATTTTTTTGCTAATTTTAGGGTGGAGCATTGAATATTGTTTCTAACAAGCACTTTCCAGGGTTCATTACCATCAATGGCTTTACAAATCTATTTGGCAGCTAGGGTAGTTCCTTGAAGTTTGAGGTCTTTGAGGCCCATACTTCCCTGTATCTTAGATCTGTTACACCAATCCCATTTAACTACATGTTGCTTCTTTTTGTCTTTTCCATCTGACCAAAGGAAGTTCCTAATTTTTTTTTGAATGTAATTGAACTGATAATTACTGAATAACCAGGCTGAGGAGCAGTATATATTATAAGAAGATATTAGTTTCTGACAAACTTGAAAATGACCTGCTAAGGATAGGAAGTTTCGGTTTCACTTGGTGAGTTTCTTATTAACCTTATTTCGAAACCATTCCCACATTTCTTTCAAGTTTGGAGAGACAGAGAAAGGGATTCCCAGGTACCTAATGATGGTATCTAGGCCTCCCCACTTTAGATCAAACTTAGACAACCAGAGAGGAGGGGTATCAATTCAACCTAACAGGGTAGATTTGTGGAGGGCAATTCTACTACTTGATGCTTTACAGAATATCTCGATATTGTGAAGAAGATGTGTTAAATTCTCCTCCTCTAGGGAGAAGAGGATAGTTGTGTCATCTGCAAACTGCATATTGATGACTTCTTCTTTGTTAGGGAGTGCAATTTCTTTAATCTTAGGGGATAAGCTGAAGTCTTTTAGTATGTAGTGCATAGCATCCGTAGCCAGGACAAACAGGGTCGGGGCAAGAGGAAACCCATGTTTAATTGATTTGGAGAGAGTGATGTTATCAGATTTTAGTCCGTTTACTTCGACGACTGCATTGGCATCACTAAGTAGTGTCTGGATCATCCTGCAGAAGGAATTTGGGAAACTGAGACTAGCTAGCATTTGTATTATAAATCCCCATTCTATCCTATCATATGCCTTCTTGAAATCTATTAGTGACATAGCCCCATTCTGACCAGAGGCCTTGGCCCACTCTAGAGACTCCCAATAGATCACCAAATTTTCAAGGATGAACCTGCCTTTAACAAATCCTGTTTGGGTAGGACTGATGATCTTAGGTAGTATTCTGATTAACCTATTTGCAACTACTTTAGCCAATATTTTATAAGATACATTTAGTAGCATGATAGGCCTCTAGTTCTTGACCAAAGTATTGTCTCCCTCCTTGGGAATGAGTTTGATAAGCCCTTGGTTGATCTCTTTGCCAAGGGTTCCTTTGGATATAGCCTCCAAATATAGGGCATGGAGGTCATCTACAATCCATTTAATGTTTTTCTTATAGAACTCCACTGGGAATCCATCTGGTACAGGGGATCTATCATTTCGCATAGAGGAGATAGCCATGGATATTTCCTCTCTTGAGATAGAGCGCCCCAAAACCTCATAGTCCTCCTCATTAACCTTGGGTGGGGTCAATTGCTTAATGATCTCTCTAGCATGTCTATGTAAAAAGCTTTTGATAATAGAGGGAGAAACATTGCAGGATCTCGTGGGAGTCTGTGATGTGAGTATTATTGTCCCATATAGCACTGATTTTCTCCTTAGCTTCCTTAACTTTGAGCATGTGGAAAAATAATTTAGAGCCCTTGTCCCCCGAATCCAAACAATTTAGTTTGGAACTGGTTTTAAGCCCTTTAATGTTCTGGTTTTGAAACTTCCTAAGGTGGTCTTTGATTGTCATTAGAGTGCAAGTGAGGTTTTCATCATTCGAAGAGTTTTCAAGATTCATTTTTGCATTGCATAGATCTTCCTAGGGTAGTCTTTCTACCCTCCTAGCATCCTTGGCCTTTTTTTTGGCCACTGTTTGACAAAGGATAGTCCATGTTTTTATCATTCTAGGCAGCTGTATTAGAGAGTTGTTTCGTATCCTTTTTGTTAAACAGTCTGATAAAGGCTAGGGCAGAGAAAAGGTCTTCATCTTCTAGGCGTCTAGTGTTTAAGATGAATGAAGAATCTCTTGAGGAGGAGGGGGGGGCGCTGGGGAGAGGTCTATTCCCATTATTATCGGTTGGTAATTTGAGAGGGTGTATGGGGAGACAAAATAGTGTTCACCATTAGGGCTTTTGTCTATCATAAAGTGGGATTTATTGAGGTAGAGCTTGTCCAGTCTATAGTAGATCCTTTTATTCAGTTGTTGATAGTTGCACCAGGTGTACGATATAGTGTTAAACTTATCTTTCCTCCCAGCAATAGGATAAAAAAGATGCAGTTTATTGATCATTCTATCCCATTGAAGCCTTTCCATTCCCTTCCATTCAAATTTATTGCCCCCTTTTTTATCACTGGAAGATTCCACCATATTGAAGTCTCCCCCAATAATCCAAGGGATATCCTCTAGTTTTGTTAGCTAGTTCCATAGTTCACCTCTTTCTCTGTAGTCATTCATGGCATATATAGAGCATATTCCAAACTTCTAGTTCTCCATTTGAATAGAGACCCATATAGCTCTAGCACTGGGGGATTGACCCTAGTTAACTACTTTGTTGGCCCATTTAGGGCTAAGGAGTATGGCTGAGCCACATTTTCCTTTGGTATGGTTAGTGTAAAAGGAGGTGGTCTCTCTCCATATACATTTGAGACCAATTTGTAGTGTGAAGCCGACTGCCTTTAACTCTGGGAAGAGTAGGCAGTCCATGTTCATATGTGCATTAATAAATCTCTTTATGATGTATTTCCGATCAGGGGCCTCCAGGCCTCTGATGTTCTAAGATATAATTTTCAACATGACACACCTAGTTGGGGAGGGTCGGTTTGGGATTTAAATCCCTCAAATCACTTGGGCCAGTCCTCTTTGTTTGCTATATTGATAGCACCAAATGCAATAGAAGAGGAGGGTCTACCTCTCTTTTTCCTTGCCTCGGAGATTTGCTCAGGGCCTAGAGATTCCTTCCTGTTAGGACTATCTTTGTTGTTCTTAGGAGATCTCTTCCTCCTAGCTTTCCTATGTTTAACCATAGTAAATCCATCTTGAGTTACTGCCAGTCCTTGTTCAAAATTGGTTTCCACTGGAGTGAAGGGGTCTATGCTGGGTTCCACAACTTAGGTGGTAGATAACTCTGCCTTCAGGGCACTAATAGGGGTGCTAGAAGTATAGGGGACAACTCTAGCAGGGTCTCCCCTAGATTCCTCTAAAGTACCAAAATCATCTAGAGGGGTTGATGGTACCTCCTCCAAAATAGGTCTTCCTCTATCCAGTTGCACGGTAGGGGGTTCCTCAGTATTCAGCCCATTAGGTTCTTTGCAAATGGATAGTTCAGGGTCCTGGGCCAAGGCCCTACTAATGGTGTCTGTCATATCTAGAACACCCCTATCAATGTCCTCAAGGTCACTTATCTGACACTGAGAGGCTTCAATTTATATTTTATGCTTGAGGAGGTTTAGTTCAAGAATTTTCCTTGCTTTTGCAGCTTTTCTCAGTTTTTCCATCACTAGTTGTTGTGCATTAAGGGTCCTCGGGTTAGAGAGATGGGAAGGAGTATCAACTGATACAAAGGAGGAAAGGGGGGGAGGTTGGGCAGTAGTGAGGGCCTCTTTGATAGCATTGTTGTAGTCTAAGATGGATTTAGCCATCGAGGGGGGTGGAGAGGAAGGGGGAGGGGTGTGGGGGAGTGGTGAGGGGGAGGGAGAAGAAGCAGGTGGGGGGGAGGAAGGGCCATGAGGGGAGGACGAGGGAGCAGGTTCAGAGGGCACAACTTTAGCTATAGGGGGGGGACCGGAGGCCCTAGTTTTAGACCTTGAAGATTTGGTCGATAATAACGGACATTTCCTTCTAAAATGACCACTAACCTTACAAAAGTGACTGGCATCTATTCCCCCCATATACTCAATTGAACAGCAGTAGGTTTTATTGTTGAGTCGAATAACAATTTCTGTAGGGTAAACCATGCCTAGTTTTAATGCATTGAGCAGTCTAGCATCAAGATGTGGGAGGACCGAGGGAGAAGAGTCAATTTTTATAATTTTCCCCAAAGGTTCCGCAATTTCGTCAACACAGGACCAAAGGAAAGCTAGAACATTTTTAATGGTTATCCATTTTGGGTAGTAAAGGGCAAGAATTTCATCATTACAAGCTTCAGGGTCCCAACGATCTACCCTAAAAAACAAATTTCCTACTGACCAAAACTGTTTATTTAGAATTTTGCTTTAGCTTTCCTTATTATTAAAGAAAATTAAAAAAAAACCCTTTTCAATCATTCTACAAAATGAAAAATTGAAACCCTAATTTATTGATCCACACATCTTGTAGCCATTTATTCATATATTGACGAGATGGTAAGTTATTTACATCAAAGGCAGTGAAAAAAATTGTTGAATCCTTAAGTCTAGAAAGCTCCGAAGAAATGGCAGAGAGCATGGAGTCATTAGGTTTAATGGTGATGCGTTTGGAAGAGTGTACCTCACCTTGTGTTGGTGCGAGATTGGTTTCATCTTCATGGTGGAGAGAGGCTTCGAACTTTGCATCTTCAGGGAATGAAAATCGCTTACCCTCCACCACCTGGTTGAAGGTTTTTCGCAGCTCTCAAGCGTTCGCAGATGAAGAAATGGGTTGTTTAGGGTTCTTGGGGCCATCTTTATTCGGCTCCATTTATTGAAGGAGGTAATAAATGACTCGAGGGCTTCCCAGCAAGGTCAGGGAGCCCTCACACGTGATAGCGTACTACAACTAGTGGCACCACAGAGTTCCATGCCCTAGTTGTAGAGCACCTCCCTATTTTCTATCGATTCCAAGTTTCCTTTCTCATCTGAATCTTTGAAAAATTTAGATCAAATATCTCATTTCAACTATCATTTTTAAAATAGTAAAAAATGTCAACCAACCTTGTAAACGGATACAAATTACGTGTAGATGCTCCAAATCAACTAACCTATACAATATTAAAAATTAGAGTAAAAACTACATTCCCAATCTGATCATACTTTATTAGTTATTATATTTAGTAAAAGGTGAATTTGATTTAGTTTTAGAGTTAGAATTCAATTTGGTTTAGTATTAATGTTACACATAATAAAAAAATTTAAGTGTTAGGGTTTAAATTGGTTAAGGGAACTTGAGGTTAAATCTAGTTTAGAGTTAAAAAGTTAAAATATTCAATAATTTGATAGTTTTCAATTTTATGATTATATATAGTGTTTAGCAAGTTTAAGAGGTTATATTTTTTAGTTTGATAAAACTAAAACATTAACTCCGTTGTATGTAGTGATTTTCATATTTGAGAGGATATATTTATTAAACTAACATAGATGTTCTTCTATGCTTAATTTAGTTTTCCATGGTGCATGATTCCTTCCAATAATATATCTATAATATTTTAATTTTCTTTCTGAAAAATTAAAATCCTTAAAATATTAATATATCAATCTTTAATTTAATTAAAAAACAAAGAATAGATTTATACTAATATTGAATTTAATGACTAAATTTAATATATAAAAAATATAAACCATTTTTGAAATATTTGTGTATGAATTTAACATTTTTTTTTTTAATTTAGAAACATTTAAAATTTTGGAACATAATTTTTTTTATCTTTCTAAATTGAAAATTAAAAACTAATATTTTATTTTTCAAGTATTTGTGTATACATGTAGCTTTGATTTTTTGAATTAGAAACATTATATTTTTGTGTTTTAAATTTAAAAATATTAAACTTTGTTTCATCTTTCTAAATTGAAAAAATTAAGAATGTTTTTTACTTTCTTATCTAAGATTTTTTTAAAATTATTATTCTTTAAATTTTCATAACTTTTAATTATTTATTTATATTTATATTTGAGAAACATTTAAAGAGAGATACTCTAAAGATATCTTAAAGAAATATATGCTAATTAAATTTGATAATATTTAACATTAAAAAATATAAATAAACCACAACTATTATATTACAATGCAGTTACAATATTGGACTTTTCTATTTCATCAAAACTTAACATTTAGAATAAATATTAATTATTGAAAAAATCAAAATTATAATTTACAACCTTTTACAATCTATAATATGCATGCATTAGAAAATCACGATGATTGCAATTTTTAATTAAGTGAAAAAATGGTTTTGAAGGGACCCTCAAACCCTTTACAACATTACATAATAAGATTGAACCTAATAGACCCACATAGATAGAACATAAAAAAAAAGAAAAAACAATTGACAAATAGACAAAATGCCAACGAAGGACCAAAAACTAGCAAAAGGATAGCACACAGGTACACATGGGACAACAAAGGAACCCCCAAGAAATAGACCTACGTAAAACTTTTAAGGAGCTTTGCAACTTCCAGCTCTAGTTGATCCATAGAGGCAGCTGCACTCTTAATTTCTTCTATCTCCTTATTAGCACAAAGTGCTTTCTTCCTAGTACTTGCACGTGTTCTCCTATCTAGGCCAGCATAAGCATCTTCAGGGCTCGTATCCTTGTCTTCCATTACTATAAGAATAGATTTCTCCTAGTTGACCTGCTCCAACTTGGCGATCAGGATCTTTAGGTTTTCAGCAGAGGCCTTGAGGATTTTATAACTCTGCTCCCCAACTTTCTTGAGGGTACCCTCAAAACTAGAAACCCTCCTCTCGAGATCTTTAAACCTATCCTCCACCACTTAAAAATTATAGCCATAAGTATTAGTAATGGCTTCAACATCGCTAACCACTTTTTCCAAATCCCTCAAATTATTAAGGAGAGAGCTAAGCTTACCAGTGCTCATGGCTTCAATAATTTCAATCTTATTGGAGGAAGAACTTTGCTTTCTGTTTATGTCCTTGACCTCAAGAAAGACCCATTTTATTAAGTTGGAGAAATCCAGTGCCCCATCCTTGGCAATTTGTAGCACATTGATAGTAGGGTCTTTGTTGTCATTTTCAAGTCATTAAAAGTAGCCTCTTCTCCAGAGGTTTCCAAATCAACAACAGGGATTTTATCATTGATAGGAGAGAAACCCTCACCTTCTCAATCCTTAAGCATACTATCAATAGGCCAAACATGGCTCTTAGAAGTGAGAGGAGGGAACAGAGCTTTGGAATTGCCCATATCATCCCTCGGGGTTCTAGCAGAGATGGAGGGTGGAATCTTTGTCTTCCTCTTTGGAGGAGAGGAAACCCACTCATCCTCATTCTCCATCTCCATACCCTCATTGTCATCATCTTATTCCTCATACCATCTCTCCTCCTCTTGATTCTTCTTGCTCCTATTCTTAGTCACTTTCCCCAAATTCTTCTTGGTAGAACTAGCAAAAATAGTAATCCTATCGTTCTTCCAATGTTTTTAAAATATTTTGGTAATGGAGGGGTTCCGACCTTGCAGATGCTCCATGAAGCCAGTCATATTACCAACATCCAAAATCTCTTACACCTTAGGATTTTGCTTCCATTCATCATAGGATAGGGGCTCCATTCTCTTCATCTTTCCTCCCATCACACCTCCAACAATACTATTCAAAACCTCCTCGATATCCACAAATAACAACAGAGGTAAACCTAAGATGAGGTATGATCTTCAAAATTTGGAAACCCCAAGGCTAAAAGCAACAAGAAAAAACTAGAAAGCATGTGAGGTCATTTCAGAATTAATCTCTGATCTGTCAATCGAATGACACCCATTTTTTTGTATTAAGTATCATAGAATCACAAAGCTCATTTGACAAATACAACCAATGGAAGACCAAGAGTCACAACTTGGAATTCTACACAAAGGTGTCCCTCATGGGAGTTGAACTTGGGTCTCCACATTGAGAACTCAATGCTTTAACCAACTAAGCTCAACCCCTTGGACTAATGACACCCTTTGCAAAAGATAATAACTTTATTCATTGGAGTGTACATTATAATCATCGATAAGAACTCCCACTTTCCCATAAATTTTATCATAATTAAGGATGGCACATGCTTCATGGGGAAAATCTAGCTCACCATGCCAATGAATCGGTTAATTAACTCTCACCGCCATGTTAGCAATCTAGTCCGCCATACCGTTAGCTTCTCTATAGACATGAGATATAAATAATTTCTCAAAGGAGTTAATTGTATCTTTGGTTAAAGTTATGATATTGTTGATTGTCCAAGAAGGGGGGTTAATACCCTTAAGATATCTTATTATATTGTAAGAGTCCCCTTCAATCTATACTTTTTTATATCCCATCTTTTTAGCTAGAAGAAGGGATTGAAGAATAGCCATAGCCTAGGCTAAGTGATTAGTCTAACATCCCAAAGGTAGTGTCACCATTGTAATACATTGGCCAAATTTATTTCTTATCACTCCCTAACACCCAGTCGACCTAGGGTTAGCCTTGGCCACTCCATCATATTAACACATTTGAATACATTTTTCGACAAAATATCATCAGAATTCTAATAGTTTTGTGTCCTAGGTTCGACAAAATGGCGGTGAGTTTTTTATTGCTAAAATTTCATCAGAGTATCTGATGCAAGATATTTTATTAAACAACTGATGAATATTCCATAGGAAACCAATTCCATCTTGCACAGAACCATGGAGCAATTTTCGTCAGAACTCCGACAGAAACCATGGTAGTTTTTCATTGCTCGTACGAAATTCTCATCTAAGCCATGTTGTACATGTGGCAAATTTGGATGACATCAATCATTAGAATTATGATGGACTACCACTATGCTCCGACAAAAAATTTTGTCGAAAGCTCAGTAGTCTCGTCGAGGCATTTTGGGGCCGTTAGTCAAAATTCCAATGAAAAGTTAATATTTAAAACAAAATAACGTTAGTGTCTCTCTCTCTCTCTCTCGCCATCTATCTCTATCTCTACCGCTCTTTGCATCTTTCTCTCAGGTGTCTCTATCCCATTCTCTACCTCTCTCTCTCTCTCTCTCTCTCTCTCTCTCTCTCTCTCTCCCTCTCTCTCTAGCCCTCTATCTCTATCTCTTCCTCTCTTTTCCTCTTTCTTTCTCTCAGGTGTCTCTATCCCCATTCTATTCATTCTCTCCCTCCCACTCTCTATCTCTTTGTCCCCTTCTCCCTATCACCCTCTATCTATATCTCTCCCTTTCTTTACAAGGTTTAGAGTTAGGTTTGGGGACTAATGGTTCACTACAAACTCTCTATATCCATATTATTTGCATCACATATTAGTACAAACTTGAACTTAACTTTGGATAATGTCAGTGCTATCAAAACGTCAGTGCTATGAGGTTTTTATATCAAATAGAGATAAGGGTTTTTGAGTATCAAGAGACGATAGAAGATAGGGTAAAAGAAATTCCAAGAATACTATTGAAAAGCCCTTGAGTTCAATTACTCACCAAGAAGTAATAGTAATGAGGGGTTTTAGATTAGAGAGAAATTGTCAAAGGAAGACTAAGAGAAACCGAGTTATTTTTATGTAATTTTGGGTAATGTTTTAATTGCAAAATTATTAGTTCAATGATTGCAATTTTTGTGTAGAAGATGCTCTAAAATCTTGAAATGTAAAATTTTTGATTGTTTATGGGAAGCCTTAGATATGAGGGGATATGTTTTTATCTTGTTTAAGTCCTTAGCTTGACTAAGCTAAAAATATCCATATGTATTAGATAGTGACAAACTATAATGATTTCATTGACAAGATGCTACTATTCTAGAAAAAAACAATCCATTTACAAAGCTTGAAGAAAATTAAAGAGATGATAGAAAACTTGAAAAATATATAGATTTATACCTTCCCACATAGGTTGTATTGATCCATCGTAAATAAAATATGAACATCAATGGATTCAGCCCTTGGTAACAAAATTAAATAGCAATGGTGAGTTATTTCCATGAAAACCATAGTCAAAGTCAGCCATCAATGAGTCTTTGAAGGGTAAGCATACTTGAACTGTTCCTTGCCTAATTTGTAACCAACATCTATCAACAATTATGTACGTGTTATCTTATGTGGTAGAAAGTGAAAAATTTAACCAAACAAAATACAAGAATATAAACTTAATTTAGCCAATAATTTAGGTAATTTAGTTAAATTGTTTGGCTCAAAATATAGCCACACCGCTCACAGATACCTTGTTCTTGCAATTATGTTGAAGACAAAATAATGAAGTTCTCAACGAATCTGATGATGTCAAGTATTTCTCTTAGTATAAAAGATCGGGACTTGAAGCATTGAATGCCCCAAAGACAGGAAGAAAGAAAATATGGCTAGACTAACAAGTCTATACTATGACGAATTGCATGCCCCAAAGACACGAACACATCCAATGCTTCATAGTATAGACTTGTTAGTGTATTCATCTTTTCTCTCATATTTTTCTTTAAGGTTTGATGTTCATCGGAATCTGTAACTTTATGTGTAAGAAGTCGATCCAAGCAAATTGTGGTGTTGTTGTTTGTGTTGGCTCTGTTAGACCCTACAATTAATATTCAATACACATTATTCAATAAGATTAATAGTGCAGCATAATGAAATATTGAAAAGTGTGTTAACTTATTGAGCTTCTCTTTGTTTCAAGAATAGTTTAATATTATGTACTTAATAGGGCCAACCACATAATGTTTGAATTATAAAATTATTAGTTCAATGATTGCAAGTTTTGTTTAGAAGATGCTCTAAAATCTTGAAATGTAAAACTTATGACTGTTTTATGGGAAGCCTTAGATATGAGGTGATATATTATTGTCTTATTTAAGTCCTTAGCTTGAATTATCTATGAAGTATCAAAAATTGGCTTATCATCCTATTTTAATTATTGAAAAAGATTGAAAAAGACATTTGTAAATGGGTTCACGTGGAACTATGATGTTTAAGTTTGAAATCAATCCCTAGGTTTGGAGGGAACTTTTGAAGCCTTCTCCAACCCTACATTTGACCAGAATACAAAAGAATCAAAGTTTGGACCCATAGTTAACTTTTGTTATAGAAAATAGATTGTAGTTCTCTCCAAAGAAGCCCTAGTTTTCTTTTAGTATAATCATTGCCACCAAAGATGAGGAGTTTCAATCCTAACAAAAAATTTTGGATAGTAATAGTGGCTAAAAGATGCAAAAACAACATTTTAATGAAGGGACAACAATTACTCTTAAATGAAGGGATTACAGTTACTCTTAAATGATGCCATATAGTAAGAGCCTAGTGGATGCAAGGAATATATGATTAATGAAATTCAAGAAATATCATATGTTATAGATACAACAATATTGGACATAAATTATAGTATTACAGGAGTAATCTTGTGAGATCAATTAGGTATAATATAATAGTAGGAACATTGGACAAGCAAAAGAAAGAACCTAGGAAGGTTTTGAGAAGAAAATAAGGGCAAGAAGATAAAGAAGATTCTAAGCTTGTGCTTCTTGCACAAGGGACATCTCTTAATACATAAATATAATCCAATGGGTTGAGGGGTAAAATGAAGATAGGATCTCTTAGTCTCCTAAGGAAAGGCAAAAGGTAAGTTGTAGGTATTGTGTGCAAAGTTTGGTCTTCATACTCATGTTTTGATGGAATTCGTTGTTCATGTATTCATAATGAGGGCTCATAAGATACAAAGTTGAGATTATTTGCATTATTTGTAGAAGGTGTTGAACATCACTGTCTTTTCTTTAACATGAATTTATATGAATTCAGGATGAGTATGATGTTTCTAATAGTTCAAGTATGTATAAAATTGAGTTAAGGTTGGTGGGAAGCTTGAGAGGCATTATAAAAGGCCTTTCCCATGTGAGAATGGGTTTTTGTTGGATATAGTTCATAAAAACCAATAAAAAAAAAATATTTCCTTACTCTTTCTATGTTATTTTGCACATTACAGTCTGAAACACTATTGATTTTGTATTGAAAATTTATTGTTTTCAATCTCAGATCATTTGGCAATGATAGAGGAATGAATATACGCTAATTTGGATTTTGTTTCACTTATTTTTATTGAGTTTTATAGAAGATCCATCCATTTTAGTGAAACACAGTCAAAACCCTCATAAGCGTAAACAATGATTAAAATATGATGTTTTATGAACTTGTACCTGATTGAATGGTCTCACCAATGCTTGTAACTTTTTATTATATAGTGTTTTCTCTTAAAAATATGGTTGCAAGGTTACAAAAAGGTCTAAACACAATGCAAAGTGGCTGCCATATTGTTTCAGACTTTGAACAACAAATTGGGTTGAAGTTTTGGGTGTGTTGAAGTGTGTAAGGAGAGATTGAATGGTGATGAGTGGGTATGAGGGTGTATGGTGAATGTGAGATCAAGAAAAAACAAGCCGAAGAATCAAATACATGACTGTCCCAAAACATATTTATATGACTGTCCTAATTTTGACATTGTCAAGATTCTCTCTTTGTTTGATTGGATTGGGTGAGTAGGATTTAGAGTGGGTATGTAGGCTCAAGTGCAGGATTAGAAGAGTGTGAGTGGGTTCCTTGGTTGTGCCGTAAGTTCACCAAAGGATGGGAAACAACATTTGCCAACTAAATTCCTTTGATCATCCTAAAGATTGTGATTGTGACAATCATAACAAAACAATGAGTTAGCCACTTCTATATTGTTAGGAAGTGTTATTGGGATGGTTGGAGAGTGGATAGGGATTAGGGAACACCCTTGAGAGTTGAAAGAATCCTATTTGGAAGCACTAGAGAGGGAAGAATTTCAAATTGTTTGTATGTCCTAATTTGTTCCATGGTTGTCCTATACCTTGTTTTTTACTATCCTAAAATTAGTCATCTATAATAATTGTTGTTGAGTTCCTTTGGGTGGATGGGTGGGTGTAGAAAGGTGTTTGGATAGAGAAGAAGAGTCTACAAATGGCTGGGTGTGTGTTTGAGGAAGAGTATGAGTTACTACAAGAGAAAGAATGAGATCCTTGTTGGATAGTCCTAGTTGAGTAGCCAAGATGATGTTGATGATTGTCTTAGAGTTGAGGAGCATGGTTAAGAGTTTAGCAAGGTTGGTGATGAGTGGAAAAATGTATGTGAGTGGTTAGAAAAGGGCTTGAGAAGACTTGAGTGATTTTGGGCTATTGAAACCTAGTGAGCAGGTTGAGGAGTCAAAGAAGAAGTTTCACCTATTGAGTTGGTGAGAAAAGAAACAATATATGCACAGTCCAAGATGCATTAGCTCAAACATAGGATAGTTACATAATATTATTAGAAAATTGTTAGCTAACAAAGTTCTTCCTTGGTTGATATCCAAAATCCACTAGATTTATTAAAGGTTGTTATATTGGAAATAATTTGCCTTCTACTTGAGAGGTTTGTGTTAGACTCAATATCCTAGTCAATAAGCATGTATGGTTGTGATTAACTTTGAAAAATCCTATGATTGAGTTGAGTGGTATTTTATTGATCTTATGATCAAAATTTGGGGTTAGGTGAGCAATATACTAGAATAGTCATAGTCATTTTCAACTATTATATGCCTAAGTAAATTTTCATGTTAAATTCATCAAGTTTACTCTTAATAGATCAATCGAAAAAGGGAACTTAACTTGGTTCTCTTTTAAAGTCACATTTTAAATTTTGTTAAGGGTCAATGCTCTTGATCCACCTATTGGAGGATTTTCCTTCCCAAGAATGACTAGCTGGAAGTCCATTTTGCAAGTGATACATCATATATGAATTAAACTTGTCGACATTATATGGGCATCACAAGATTAAATATGAGATTTTAGTGGTGGTTCCATAGAGATAACTAAGATAGGTAATAAATTGCAAGATGTTTATTGTACTAAGTAACATCATAGAGATTTTTAGACAAGTAAAATAGATGAATGCAAGAAGTGAGAAACAATTAATCATGATTATCTTGCAATGACATGGTTATTTATGAAAAAGCTATGGGGCCTAACTCCTCTTTCATGTCCTCCCAAATCCTCCAATATTTTTTTTTACACTAGATCTTTGGGATCATAAGAATCTATTATATTCATTTTGTAAAGAGAATGTAAAAGAACATTTGTAATAAATAGTTGATACATGACAACATATCCTTAACCAATAGGATGAGATAAAAGTTTCAATTAAGACACACATCAAATTTATTATCATACATTAAAGGTGGTTTGTTAGTACATCATTATGTTTCACAAATTACTTTCATATCCTAGCTTTGCCAACTCCAAACTCATTTTACTAGAGAAGTCATAGAGGGAGTAGTGGGACATTCACTAGACAACCTAGACAATTTCTTTAATTAGGCACAAGATATTGGTATCTTACTATACATCATCAACTATACAAGTAAGGTCAATGAAGCAAGAGTTAGGTTCTAGAAGAATTTTATAGGCTTGGTTAGGTAGCCCTTCACATGGGTAGGTATCATCTCTTTTAGATGTGGCATTTTATTATAGGATTCTTATATCTTTAGCAAATAGTTTTTACAAAGGCTCCTTACTTGAAGACTCACTTAGAAGTGGTTATTATTGGTTAGGACTCTTCACTTGTGGCAGATTCTATATATGCACACCTCTTTCTCACACTTGGGTATATTTTGCAAATTGAGCACTCCCTTGATTATCACATAGGCTATATTGAACTCTCGTATCTCTTGCCTATCTTGGAACCATGCCTATTGCACTATATTTGCATCTTCTGTTAGGAATAATATATTATATTACATTTTGCAATCCTCTTTTTTTTTAGTGCATCTGATAGGTCCTCTCCTATGCTTTTTGTTTTACATTCTCAATAATTTTACATGATATCAAAGATATCTATATACCATTTCATAAGCTTAAATGGTGTAAGAGCCTTGAATTGATCTAGAGCCTATCTATTTCCACTAAGGATCAAGAGTTTTATTCTTTGACATGGTTGGATAGTTTCCTTTTGGTTTTCCTAGGTCAAAATGGAACTTGCCATCAACTCTAGAGCAATTTAAAACCTTAGGGAATTATCTAACCTTAGAGCATATTTTAAGCCAAGAGTATCAAGTAGCAATTCATTAGAGACGCACCTTAAAAAGAATCCATATTTTTTAAGTGAATTTTAAAAAATAGTTCTTCTTAATTACTTCCCTAAATTATGTGGTGATTTTCATCATAAAATTCTACTCACCAACAAAATTATCTAACTTTGTTCCTATGAAAATTCCAAAAATTAATTCTCCAACTCTGTTTCCAAAGTGTGTATCCCATTCCCCAATCCAATTATGCAACCATATATCTTAACATACATTGTATGATTCAAAGACGATCTTTGATGTCCCTATCTAGAATATTGATGTACCTCTCAAAGAAAGTGAAGATATGAAGAACATAGCCAAATATACCTAAATACCATCTGTTATATTGTAAAGGAGTCCAATCCAACCTAAAATCTAAAAAACCCATATGCCTAAATACCATATGTCCCAGTTACATAATATATGTTGCCAAAATTGGACCCCCCAAAACATAACCCTAGACTACATTTAAATCAAATTTGTCATATGTAGCCAAAATTGGCCTCAATAAACAATTAAAACCCATTTATAACAACATTCTAACCCTTAAAGTTCTTACATAGTAGGAATTTATGAAACAAAAAAGAGATCCAATGATCAAAATCTACAAAAATGAGGTGTTGAGAAGAATCCATCCCAACTACCATATTCATCCTCGATACTTAAGGTAACACTCCCTTGTTAAAATTAACAGCCCCAACTGTCAAAATACTAAGAAAGAATCATCATTTAATAAAATTTAACTCAAATCCATGATTGAAAGCCAATATATCAGAGGGATGAGAAGCAAATTATGCTATCATTTACCAAAACATGATAGCATGATACTTGAATTGCACATTAAAAAATGTAGTAAAACTTCCAAAAAATGGTATCAATTTCCAAAAGAAACCAATCATTCCTCCATTGGTTCAAATTTGTCGTCATCTTCATCAGTCGGCACATGATTATCATTGTGGGTTTGACCCACTGGATAATAGACAACATCTTCCATAATACCCTGCGAAGTGGATGCAATGGCTACCAACAATGTGTCCCATGCAAAAGAAGCAACAGGGGAAGGATTTCCATGAGGCCAGTGACTATCATTTGGGGCATATGAAGATGATGGAAGCCAAGCCCTATCAACTGGTGAACTCATTACTAGCAATGGAGGGGAAATTACATTCTCATGTCCCATTATAGCTAACAGTGCATGCACATTCGAGAAATCCTTACTCCCTAACTCTGAATCAAGGGCACAACCTAAATTCCTTACCAATTGTTATAGAGGCTGAACATTATGAAGCTCCAACGAATGCTTCATATTTTCTTACACGGCGACAAAAGACTCTTTGTTCAACAAGAAATGTCTAGGAAACACACCTCTAACATGAACCTGCCCCCGCCAAAGGTCATATTTATGAACTGCTAATGAGAATTTATTACTCATCCTAAATTCCTACTTAATAGTTTTCTCTGTAATTTGTTCCAAATCCTTCCAAGATTGCATTAAACCAAAGCATTTAAAATTAAAATGGAGATAAGTTGTGAGGGAAAGATTATCTTTTTGTATGTGGGTAAAGGATTTCCTTGCCAATTTTCTTCACACATTTCCTACAATGCTGACACTGAAAGTTAAAAAATTGACCAAGTTGTTCATCCACAACATGTTCTTCAAATGGCTCCTCCCATTCTTCCACTCTTAAAGAAACCCTGTAGTTTTGAGGCCAATATTCTCTTGTTGGCAACATTATTGAACTCTGTAATTCTGCTAGATTTGAGGAAGATTGGCTTTGCATTTTGTTTACACCACATTCACAACATTTGAAACTGCTCGAAGATTACATACAATTTAATGCAGATTTATACTAAGGTAATTATTTGTAAGGCTTGATGCAGATGGTCGTACCCAAGCTTCACACATGTAGAAGCTAGATTGATTTCCTCATAATCTTTTGAATGTCATTTGTATGATGAGATGTAATCATTTATTAGACACCTAACATCTCCATATGCATTTTGATCCCAAAATGATGTCGCACACATTAATCCATATTACATTTGAATATGTTTGAACAAATTAATATTCAATATTCCTCATGTAGGGTTTTCCAAATCAATAACAAGAATATGATAATACCAGATAGATAAAATTGAACCCAAAACAAAAGCAACTAGACTATGGAAAAGGGTCAGATACATACATAGGAGGAGAGAACAACACCAAACAAATCAATATACATAATCATTCTCTAAGAAATAAATCGATCTACAGAGAAAAAAAAACAACCCAATTTGGAGGACGAATCCTTGGAAAGGACCTTTACGTCGCTGGAACCCATTCAAAGAATCCTCTTCCCAAAATCCTTTTCTCCAATACAAGATCCAATCTCCTCTTCCTGTGATCGAGTTCCTATGCATGGGAATGAAGTGTTTTATTGTCCATACATTTTTTTTTTACTTTTTTACTATTATGTTTTTTGTCGCAATGTCGACGCACTTCTGTCATACCTCCAATGAAATTAATAAACATCGGAATGCCGACGAAAGCTGAGCAAGTTTTTTTTTTAAATTGACACATTTAACCTCATAAGATCCAGCAAAACAAAAAAATCCCATAGTTCATTGAATTTTTTTTTTGGAAAATTCACCCAAATGAATTACTGTCAAAGTTGATTTTAACCCATCCATTCGACAGAAAGTTCCACTTACAATTTTATCTATTATCTTTCTTGTGGACCAAAGCTGAAGTAGCCGAGATTTTTCCAGGTTTTGAAAATGGAATTATCACTATCACTGCTGGGGGGATGAATATTTCCAACAACATTAAAATTATCCATAATAGTTCTCCTAATGTTAGCAAAAACCACTTTAGAAGGGAGACATAGAGTCTGTAAAAAATCTATTGTTCCTCTCCTTCTAAATTCCCCATAAAACATGGGGCAAAATAAAATCCCAAAGCATATTGATGGATGTTTTAGAAGAATAACATGTCCATTCTCTGAAGAAATCTTGAATACAAGAGGGGAAAACCCAACTCAAATTCCACATCTACAAGATTTGGTACCAAATATGGGAGGAATAGGCACAATGGATCGAAATGTGGTAAACTGATTCTTCTTCACTCATACAGAGATAACACCTATTAGGATAGTAAAATCCCCTTCGACATAAATTGTCAGTGGTAAGAATCCTATTTTATAAAAGAATCCAAAAAATGATATTTACTTTAGGGATAAGACCCTGGATCCAGGCTTTAGACTAGCAAGGGGGGCTCCTGGGAATGGGACAACATAAGGACAATAGAAGCCACCGAAAAATTACCTAAAGGGGCACTGGCCCAAATAATTCTATCTTCAGAGTCTGAGATAAGCACAATATTGTAGTGAATCTACATCAAAGGATTAAGTCAAGGATCGATGTTATTCAAATTTATCTATTGATTGGAATGTCAATAATCAACAACCATAATACCAAACCTCTCTTTATATATTTGCATGAATGGAGAGAAAACATCATGGACACTAAGAGGGATCTCCATTATCTAAATATTATCCCAAAATTTGATGTTTCTTCCATTTCTAATAGACCAGGCCTTTCCTATACTCGCAATCTTCTTAGCTTGAACTACGCTATTCCAAATTACAAAACTCGTAGGAATTTCAAAGGAAGATAGAAACTAAACAAAATATGGCTGAGAGTGCAAATATTTGTTCGTCTAGATTGAGTTCCACTCACCATTCTCACCATATGTCCTCCAGACTTGTTTAGCAAGGTGAGCTTTATTGAGAGTTTTTATGCTTCTTAGAGCAAGGCCTCCCATACATTTTAGCCTACAAACATTTTTTTAGGAAATGAGAGAAACTCATTTTCTCTCCTCCACACCCGACCACAGGAAATATTTTTGAATTTTTTCAATAGCTTTAGCAAATTTAGCTAGAATACTAAATAGACTTAAAGCATAAACCAACATACTCTAAAGGGAGGACTTCAGAAGTTGAACTTTCTCAGCTTGGCTTAAAAGAGCACCTTTCTAGCTAGCAAGATTCTTGTGGAATCTATCCACCAAGCTATTCTAGAATGAATTGGGAGGTTTACTGCATAGGGGGAGACCCAAATAAATTGAAGGAAGCAAGTTGATCTGGTAACCCAAAATTTTAGCTATACAAATTTGTGTGTCTTCAGGGTTGTTGATAAAGAACAAGGAGCTCTTAGCCCAATTAATAAGTTGTCCTGAGGCTTGACTATAGCTATTCAAGGTAGATTTAGGAATCCTCGCTTCTTTGATTGAGTGCAAACCACATTAGTAGAGGATGGGCATAACCCATTAATATGACCTTCAGAAATAAGCTTGCTAATGTATCTTCCTAGACATTCAGCCAAAATGATAAAAAGAATAGGGGAAATAGGGTCCCCTTTTCTAATACCTCTAGATGGTCTGAAGAATGGAGTCAGAGTACCATTGACAATAACCGAGAGAGAAGGAGTAGACATTAGTTAATAAATAAGGTGAATAGATCTCTCCCCCAACTCAAAATATTTGAGGACCTTCAGTAAGAAACACCAGTCCACCCTATCATAGGCCTTACAAAGATCCAATTTCATCAAAAAACCCTGCTTCTTAGATGCTTCCAAAGAGTGAATATTCTCATGTACTATGATGATTGAATCAAGTATTTGCCTTCGTGGAACAAACCCATTCTATAGAGGAGAAATTATTTTAGGAAGCAAAGTGTGCAGTCTCGAGGTGAGAACCTTGGAAATGATCTTATAGAAGGAGTTGCACAAACTAATTGGTCTAAAGAGGTCCATTGAATCAACACCTGACACTTTGGGCATAAGAACAAGGATGGTCGCATTAAGCTCCTTGAGGATATGCTTAGCTCCAAATAATTATTTGGCCCCCTTAACAATATTAGATTGAACAATATGCCAAAAAGTCTTGAAGAAGAACATTGGGAATCGATTAGCACCCCGGGCATTATTGCCTTCAAAAGAAGAGACAACCTTTTTGACTTCTACAGCTAAAGGGATAGCTGAAAGAAATTATTTTGCTCCCTCTCGATCACTGAAGGGATATTTTCAAGAAGAAATTCTTGTGCAGGAAAAGCCAGGTTACTATCAGCTAAAAGAAGAGAGAAGAAAAAGTGTCTGGCTTCCTTTCTAATATCCTCCTCCTCAACTGATATAGACCCATTAATAGAAAGGTGTGAGATTCTATTGGCATCCTTATGTTTTAAAGCAATCATGTCAAAGAATTTGTATTTTTATCCCTGGCCTTCAACCAAAGAGAATGATATCTTTGCCTCCGAAACTCCTCTTCTTTTGAGATAATATCATGATACTTTGTTAAAATCTCATTCTCAACATTGATGGAGACCTCATTATATCCACCAACTTCGATCTTCCCTTGAATATCTTTTAGTTATAGCTAGATGGAAGATTTGGTAGCAAAGATATCCCCAAAGACCTCCTTATTCCATTTCTTCACCATAGCCTTAACATGCCTCAGTTTTTTAGCAACCCTATACATAGCAGTAGCATTCAATGAAATGTTCCACCATTCCTTAATGGCCTCTTCAAGACTAGGATGAGAAATCCACATTTTCTAAAACCTAAACAAAAATTTCCTTCTTCCTGAGATAGGATCCGCCACAAAAGAAATAGGGAAATGCTCTGATCTGATGCAGGAATGGGCAGCCAGAGAGCAATGGTAATGATTGAACTAGTCATTTGATATAAGATCCCTATCAAGACGTACTTGAATAAGATCAGCTCTAGCTCATATGTTGGTCCATGTGAAGTTCGCTCCTTGAAGATCCACATCATGCAGGGCTTGATTATCAATAAAATTCAATAAGATCCATTCTTCTTTCAAGATGGATAAGTATTTTGCCAAAGTTTACACTCTCCTTTAAGGGGTTGTTGAAATCTCCCATTACAATCCATCCTTCTTTTCTATATTGAGCTCCAATAATCTCAAGATTTTTCCAAAACTTGCATCTCCCCTGTCTAGTGTTTGAAGCATAGATGTTAGACAATAGCCAAGAAATACCATCTTTAATGTGATCAAATCTAACAAAGGCCATGTTATCTTCCAAATAGAAAAGATCACCTTGGATGTATTTAAGGTTCCAAAATAGGATGATACCACCAGAGGCACCCTTCGAGCTTCCTCCCAGAACACCGCAATTTTTAAACACTTTGATTTTTTCACTTTTTCCTTAGACATTTTTGTTTATTGGATAAGGACAATATTAGGTTTATGATCCCTAACGAAGTTCCTAAGAACATCTTGTTTGTGCAGTCCATTTAGTCCATGAATGTTCCAAGATATGATCTTTATTTTCTTTTAAGAGAACAAACCTCATGGATGGTCAACTGGGTTCCATTCACAATATTCTTATTAGCTTCCTACTCCCTTAGTTGGCTCGCAGATTTCCTTCCCGATGTTGTAGATATAGAGCCAACATCAACTTTGGATCTATTCCTAGTTTTGACCAAAGTTGTTTGGGGAGTATATTTTGAACCTTTTTTTCCCCCTTTTTCTTATCCACAACATCAGTAAAATGGATTGTTAGCATTTGACATTATAACAGACAATGGGAGATTGTTGGCATTTCAATAAGGATATTGAGAAGGTTGTTGATGATTATGGATATAACTGATTAAGGATATTTACTATCTTGATATTATTATTTTGTCATTGATGTCAAGAAATTGATTTTCTAATTCAGTATGATGTTGCGATATCTTGAGAAGTATGATTTGAAGAGTATAAAGATGTCGGTAAAAGACACAGAAAGAATATGATGAATAAGAGGATGAATAAGGTATTCAGAGGGCAACTATTACCGAGTTAGACAATGATGAGATCATGATGTTTAGATTGTTTTGACATCATACATATGATGTAAATTGTAAGGTTAATACTATACTATGTTACCAAGCAAAGAACCTAGTCGGTAAACCCTAAGGTTATCGCTATCGGTTAATGAAGGCAGAATGTCTACCGAGTGAAGTTTAGTATTTACCAAGTTATTACCGAGTTGTAACCGAGCTATAATAGAATACATTAAATGATTACATGCGTTATTTAATGAAGGAAGTTGATGAACTGGAACTGATTAAATCATTGGTATGCCGTAAATAAAGTTTGTTAAGAATCTATGGCAATGGAAGATCGAAAGGAAGATCTACAACTCAGATTGAACCGCAATACCCTAGCACAAGTTCCAAGAAATATATGCAAGTTCCAAGGCGAGGTAAAATGTTTTCAGATCGAAAGATACATTGAACCTGGTTAAGCATGAATATCTGATGGCTATGATTGATCATGGGAAATGTGATCAAGGAAATTAAGCAATTAGCTAATTGTTTATAAATAGGGAACTATTGATAAACAATGTATGTGGGCGAGTGTATGCATAGGGATGCTACATAGTGATTACCGAGCACAGAAGCTTGAAGACCTATTTGAATAACAGAGTATAGAAGCCCAACAGATGGACAAGATTAGTTGTATGTCTAAGATTGTATTGAGCAAATAAGAATCTTCTTTAGCATTTTAGATGTGAAGTTGCAGATAGATTTTTATTACTGTTATTTTATGAAAGTGACAGAAAATCTCTTAACCGAGTGGACTTAACAGTCTTATTTGTAAAACCCTCTAGCAAGGTGACATTCTGATTGAGTGTTTCAAATCCTTTAACAAGGTCACTTCTAACAAGGTGAAGATCCTAATAGATCTGAGGGAAATCCCCTAACCGGGTCACATCTAGCAATGTGTTTGTAATCTTTAACAGGATTTTCTTTTAACCGAGCATACTCTAGAAGAGTATATTTCTTAGTGGGTCCGAAATTCCACAGAGGTTTTTCCCTATTTGGGTTTCCACGTTAAATTTGGTGTTATGAGGTTTATGATATTTATATGCTTTTGAGTTTGTATGTTTAGTAGTTTTGGTTATATTACTAAAGTATATGTTACCGAGATTGAATCTGATGTTTTTATGGAAGATTAAGTTTGTATGATTCACCCCGCCCCCCCTCTCATCTTATTTGCTATTGGATTTGTACTTATATTAAGTATTAGAACTATCAATTGGTATCAGAGCTTTGGACTTCGGAAGAAAATTTTAAAGGCACTTGAGTTAAAGATCCAAAGATATATAAGAGGGATGCATCGAAAATGAACAAGTCAAGTTTCTCTACATGGCAGAAAAGGATGAAGCTGCACCTATCAAGAGTTGGAGAATATGCTGTATATTATCTGGAATGATTTCATCACACCGAGCACCTATCCATTGACAATGGAAGAGAAAGGAAAAGCAAGAACATATCCAAGCAATGATTGAAATAACATCTGCATTGACCAATTCAGAGTTTAATGATCTAGAAGGCCGCAATGATGCAAAGGCTATGTGGAATAAGCTCATATCAGTATATGGAGGAGATGAACATGTTCAAAGAGGAAAAGTAGATAGTCTAAGAGGATAACTTGAATCTATGAGGATGAGTGAAGGTGAGAACATAACTCAGTACAGTACAAGACTAAAGGAGATTGTTAATCAAATCAAAGGAGCAGGTGGAACTATTGAAGAAAAGGATATAACAAGTAAGTTGTTAAGAACCCTTCTACCAGCTTATGCAATCCGAGTCTCTGCAATCAATGAATTGAGGTTTGTACCTAATATGCCAGTTTCTTTAGATGCTACTATTGGTAAGCTACATGCATTTGAGTTAAGTAACTTTGATAACAATGGATCTTCAGTAAATAAAGTTGAATCTGCATTTAGTTCTTTTCATCTTGATGAATCTAATGATTACAATGAAAGAAAGTATAAGTACTCTAAAGGAGATCACAGTGGAGCAAGTGAAGGATTTCATAAGAACATGGAAGAAGTACACAAACTATATGAGGAAATCAGAAAGCAAGAAGATTTTGAAGCACTATTAACCAAAAGGTTACCGAGAGGCAAAGGTAAGTATAAAAGAAAACTACCTTTGAAATGTTTCAATTGTGATAAAAAAGGACATATGGCTTCTAACTATCCTGATAGAGATTCTACTAAAAAGAGAGATTACTGAGATGACAGACAGAAAGATAATCATTACAGAGGACATGGATACTTCAAAAGAAGAGATAGAAAGACATGCTTAATAGCCGATGAGGAATCCAACGATGATAAATCAGATGAAATTGATATAGAGGAGGTACTTTATGTGGCTATCAAAGATCGATCAGATGAAGAAAGGTATGAAGAAAAATCCCTAATATCTCACATAAACACTAATGATTCTTGGATCATAGATAGTGGATGCTCACATCATATGACAGGAGATAAACACAAGTTTGTTATATTAGAAGATTATGATGGAGGCTATGTAAGATTTGGTAATGATGCACCATGTCCGGTGAAAGGTAAATGATCTATAACACTTCTTGACAGTGCAAGATGCAATGATGTTTATTGGGTTGAAGGTTTGAAATACAATTTGTTGAGTGTAGCATAGCTAAACAACATAGGTTACCGAATAGAATTTCAGAAAGGAATTGTCAAAGTTCATGACAAGAATGGAAAGTTAGCTGCTACCGGGACACAAACAAAAGGTAACACATTTCACCTTGACTCAACTCGGAACAAGTGTTTGTATGCAAAGATAGATGATACCTAGTTATGGCATAAAAGGTTTTGTCATGTAAATTTTGATAATTTGATCAAAATAAGTAAGAAGCACCAAGTAAGAGGTCTACCGAGTCTTGAAAAACCTGAGAATGCTATGTGCCAAGGATGCCAGATGGGTAAGATGACAAAAATCAAGATTTACAGTAAGTCTTACACTTCTAAGGGAATTTTAGATCTTGTGCACACTGATCTTTGTGGTCCTATGAAAGTTCAAAGTTATTATGGTGATAAATATTTTATATTATTTGTGGATGACTATTCAAGGATGATGTCGGTAATGTTTTTAAAAGATAAATCAGAAGTTTTTCAAATGTTTAAATGGTACAAGGCAAGAGTTGAAAATAAAACAGGAATACAACTAAAATGTCATAGATCAGATAGAGGAGGAGAGTTCACATCTGATGAATTCAACTTATTCTGCAATGATCATGGTATTAAAAGACAAGTCTCTGCACCGAGAACTCCACATCAGAATGAAATAGCTGCGAGAAGAAATAGATCTATTGTGGATTGTGCTAGAACACTAATGATTGAGAAGAAAGTGCCACATACATTTTGGAGAGAAGCAATAAGCATAGCAGTTTACACCCTGAACCAAGTACAATTGAAGAAAGGTACTTTGAAGACACCATATGAAATCTGGTATGACAAGAAACCTAATGGAAGTTATTTTAAAATCTTTGGAAGTAGATGCTATGTTCACAAAGATGATAGAAATAGCAAGTTTGATCAGAAGAGTAAAGAAGGAACATTTCTAGGTTATTCTTCTAGAAGCAAAGCATTTAAATGTCTGATCAAATCATCTAACAAAATAGTAGAAAGTGAAAATGTGAAAATTGATGAAAGAAATGATGAAGGAAATTCCAAGGAACCAGAAGACTATGATGAATTTGTCTATGTTCAACTGACAAGTCTTACCGAGAATATTGTTGAAGAAAATGAAGAGAATATCCAGTTACCGAGTGATGAAGAAGATCATATAGAGCCTACCGAGCCTGTATTAGCCAAGTATGTCAGAAGACATCATGCACCAAGTTAGATTATAGGAGATAAGGATGATCTAGTGATGACAAGGAACAAACTGAGAAAGAACACATGTCTGATATTTGAATTTGAACCAAGAATAGTGAAAGAGGCATTTAATAGTGAATGACACATGGACACTAATCCCAAGACCGAAGGACAAAAATATAATCAGTACAAAGTGGATTTTCATAAACAAGGTAAATGAAAAAGGAGAGGTCATTCGAAACAAAGAAAGACTAGTTTGCAAAGGTTATGCTCAAGAAGAAGGAATTGATTATGGTGAAACTTTTGCACCTGTTGCTAGACTTGAAGGAGTAAGAACATTGTTGGCATATGCTACTTTCAAAAACTTCAAGGTATATCAAATGGATGTCAAATCTGCATTTCTGAATGGAATATTAGAAGAAGAAGTTTTTATTGAACAACCTGAAGGATTTGTTGAAGACAATAATAAAGATCAGGTATGTAACTTGAACAAAGCTTTATATGGTTTGAAACGAGCACCTGGAGCATGGTATGAAAGATTGCACTCTTATTTGATTAAGATTGGTTTTATAAGGACAAGTGAGAATAGCAGTATGTACATGAAGAATGATGAATCTGCATCTATTGATGAGACACTTTATCGATCCATGATTGGAAAGCTACAATATGTTGGTCACAACAGACTAGACATAGCACATGCAGTAGGTATAGTTGCAAGATTCTCTGCATATCGTAAGGAAACACACATGACAACAATCAAAAGAATTTTTAGATACTTGAAATGCACTGAAGATTATGGCTTAGTATATCAGAAAGGAAATGATTTTGATTTAAAAGTTTATACTGATGTTGATTGGGTAGGCAACATTGATGACAGAAAAAGAACAAGTGGAGGAGCTTTCTTTTTAGGAGAAAGAATAGTGAGTTGGCTTAGCAAGAAACAAGGATGTGTTTCATAGTCAACAGCAGAAGCTGCATACATTGCTACAACATTTAATTGAACCAACATTGCATGGATCAAACAACTGTTGGAAGGTATAAATGAGACAGTTACTGAGCCAGTAACTATATTCAGTGACAATACTAGTGCCATTAACATTTCAAAGAATCCTGTTATGCACTCTAAGACAAAGCACATCTCTATCAAATATCATTATCTTAGAGAAGAAGCTCAAGAGAAGAAAGTGGTGTTGGAGTATGTTAGCACAAAGGAACAAATAGCAGATATCTTCACCAAGCCACTACCAAGGGACACTTTTGAATATCTTAGAAGTAAGTTAGGGGTCCTACCCCTATCTTCTACTCACTGACCGAGTTCGGTTAAAGCATCAATCCAATTCCTCTATCAAATATATTTTAGGAGTTGATGTTGATTTACACACTTTAGGAGGTTTTCTAAATGTGTACATAAAACAATACAGGGAACAGGAATTGAAGACAAAATGCTCTGACCGAGACTGAATTGACACATTACAGCAAGAATTCACTTCATACAGGAAGAAATTATGTTTTAGTTCTTTAATTTTTGGCATTGTCATCAAAGGGGGAGAAGACTAATATAAGGGAGAGAAGACTGATTGAAAGGACTCAAGAAAAGAGGAGAAGTCTAATGTATGGGGGAGAAAATCTGTTGACAGCAAGAGAGCATTTCAGCATTTCAGAATCATAGCAATCCGAATCTTTTTAAGGTCAAATCAATTGGTTTTGCCATCAATTACAAAGGGAGAGATTGTTAGCATTTGGCATTATAACAGACAATGGGAGATTGTTGGAATTTCAATAAGGATATTGAGAAGGTTGTTGATGATTATGGATATAACTGATTAAGGATGTTTACTGTCTTGATATTATTATTTTGTCATTGATGTCAAGAAATTGATTTTCTAATTCAGTATGATGTTGCCATATCTTGAGAAGTATGATTTGAAGAGTATAAAGATGTCGGTAAAAGACACAGAAAGAATATGATGAATAAGAGGATGAATATGGTATTCAAAGGGCAACTCTTACCAAGTCAGACAATGATGAGATAATGATGTTTAGATTATTTTGACATCATACATATGTTGTAAATTGTAAAGTTAATAGTATACTATGTTACCAAGCAAAGAACCTAGTCGGTAAACCCTAAGCAACCTAGTCGGTAAACCCTAAGGTTGTCGCTATTGGTTAATGAAGGCAGAATGTCTACCGAGTGAAGTTTAGTATTTACTGAGTTGTTATCGAGTTGTAACCGAGCTATAACAGAATACATTAAATGGTTACATGCGCTACTTAATGAAGGAAGCTGATGAGCTGGAACTGATTAAATGATTGGTATGCCGTAAATAAAGTTTGTTAAGAATCTATGGCAATGGAAGATCGGCAGGAAGATCTACAGCTCAGATTGAACCGCAATACCCTAGCACAAGTTCCAAGAAATATATGCAAGTTCCAAGGTGAGGTAAAACATTTTCAGATCGAAAGATACATTGAACCTGGTCAAGCATGAAGATCTGATGGCTATGATTGATCATGGGAAATGTGATCAAGGAGATTAAGTGGTTAGCTAATTGTTTATAAATAGGGAACTGTTGATAAACAATGTATGCGGGCAAGTGTATGTGCAGGGATGCTACATAGTGATTACCAAGCACAGAAGCTTGAAGACCTGTTTGAATAACAGAGTATAGAAGCCCAGCAGATGGACAAGATTAGTTCTATGTCTAAGATTGTATTGAGCAAATAAGAATCTGTTTCAGCATTTTAGATGTGAAGTTGGAGATAGATTTTTATTACTGTTATTTTGTGAAAGTGACAGAAAATCTCTTAACCGAGTGGACTTAACAGTCTTATTTGTAAAACCCTCTAGCAAGGTGACATTCTGATTGAGTGTTTGAAATCCTTCAACAAGGTCACTTCTAACAAGGTGAAGATCCTAACAGATCTGAGGGAAATCCCTTAACCGGGTCACATCTAGCAATGTGTTTGTAATCTTTAACAGGATTTTCTTTTAACCGAGCATACTCTAGAAGAGTATATTTCTTAGTGGGTCTGAAATCCCACAGTGGTTTTTCCCTATTTGGGTTTCCATGTTAAATCTGGTGTTATGAGGTTTATGATGTTTATATGCTTTTGAGTTTGTATGTTTAGCAGTTTTGGTTATATTACTGAAGTATATGTTACCGAGGTTGAATCTGATGTTTTTATGGAAGATTAAGTTTGTATGATTCACCCCCCTCTCTCATCTTGTTGGCTATTGGATCTTTACTTATATTAAGTATCAGAACTATCAGGGATATCTTCATCCTAGCTTGACTGAGCTGGCACTTCCTTTCTAGACGATTTAGTTTTTCCTTCTTCATTAGCCCATTTAGAGTTGATCTTGGAGATTGAGGCCATGGGTGATGTTGTAGGCGGGTAGGTGGATTTGACAAATTCCTCCGAGTTTTGGGTATCTAAAACATCTCCCAGAATGTTGCATGGTTGGGCATCTTCTAAGCTGGGTATCAAGCCTTTGCTACTGACATTCTTATTGACAGAGTTACAATCCTCCTCCTCATTTGTTTGCAAAATAATTTGAATTTCTCCTTCCTCCAAATCTTGGCCATTTTGATCATTCTGGTTTGTGTTCAATCCAGCCTCCTCCTTTTGGATGTTCTAATCCCCTTTTATTCCTTCTTTGTTTGAATCCTCTGGATCTCCCATACACTCATTGCCCTTATGCTCCCTAGAGTTAGGACTGACATCATTCTGAGGGTTTTTGATATCATTTTCTGAGCTCACATTCTTATTTGGATTCTTAACCTTCCATTGCATCTTTTTCTCCTTTGTAGATTTCTCCTTCTCAACTTGCAAGGGGCATTTTTGGACATGGCAATCCTTCTTACAATAAAAGAAAGCGAATGACACACTCTCATATTCATCTGTGTATCCACTTTCCAATCTTTGAGTTTATCTCCACAGTGGGTGGCATATCCACACCCTGAGAAACTCCCACACAGATTCTAGCATAGGTGAGTCTTCTCCTTGCAGCGGTGATTGGGTCAATAGTAGTAATTCATTGAACGAGCTAGCCAAGCCACTGAATATGTCTTCAAACCAGTATTGTAAGGGTTGACCCAAAGGCCTCACCGAGACAGGGGCCTAGACAAAGGAGTCATTCAACTCCATCTTGGGCGACCATTTTTGGAGGGCCAGGGAAGATTTCCCGACCATCCACGAACCACCACATAGGATCTTGGTCATATCTTCCTCACAAGAAAAGGTGAACGAAAGGGTACCTTTCGGCATAGCCATGAGTTGAACCTACCCCTTGAGAATTCATTTTTTACTTGCAAAAGCCCTCACAAGATCGATGTTAGGTCTAGGGCCCATAAACTTCCCGACCAGAGTCATGGCCATGACAGCGATATTATTATCAATGACAGGGTAAGGGGTAGTAATCGCAAATTTTCCTTGCGATGGATCAGAAATGTTTTTTACCTGAGGAAAAGAGGATTTCCTGCTTGTTTTAGCCCCAAACAAAGAAGACTAGGGGCGTGTGACATCCACACGAGCATGGTTCTATCCAGGAGTGCCACCAACACATGCAGGTCCCCCTCCTCCTGGATCCAAGGGCTCGTCTCCTCCTTGTGGGTTCCCAGCATTTGGGTCTTTCCCGCCTTTCTGTGAATCCGCAGAAATATCCAGTCTGTGAACCATCCTCACTGCCTCCTCCCTGGGATGCAGAGCTAGCGCAGAGATTCCCGCCTAAACCACAATTCAAATTTTGGTCTCCCATTCCTCCAGGATGATTGCATTTGTTTACCCTTAAATAATTGCATTTTCCTCTCCAAATTTCATCTCAACGAAAAATTTATGGCTGGAGAAGACTGTTACAACCATTGTATTTGAGGCCCGTGAGAAGATATTTGCGTCGCATTCTTAAGGTTGACCTTCTGTAATGAGAAAAACCTTATCTGAACATGATTTGCTCCTAGTTTTATTAAGTATTTTTGTATTTTATAATCATTTAATATAGAAAACTCTTACCAAAGCAATATATACCATAAATGAGGCCGATTTGTTTGTGGTGCCCTTTCCATATGAACAAAAATAAAAAGGGGACGTCAAACCAATATCTAAACTGTGGATTCAAAACAAAAAATTAATGACTGAATCTGTAATACTGAAAATGAAACAGTCTAACGATTGACAGAAATATACTTAGGCAATATAATTACCCTCTTGCTCTTATATATGTGTTTATCAATATTTATTTAATTGATTTTCATATATCATATTTGTCCTTTTAAATATTTGTTTATCAATGTTTATTATTTGTTTGAAGAATTGAAGAAAATGCAGCTTAGCCAAAATTATCAATGCATTGTGTCGTGCTTTCTGAAGTGTACCTGTATCTGAAACCACAATGCACTCAATAAATCATTATAAGCAATGGTTAGTAAATTGAAACAATGAAAGACAAAACCATAGCTAGTAAATGCAAGTATGAAAAATGCTCTCAAATATGATTATGCATACTCTAGTGACTTCACTACACTTAGATGGAGGATTTGATGGACGAAAATGCATGATCTAGCAAGAATAGCATGATTAAGCTATATGAGTTCATGATTGATCTAGAATGAACTAAGATTAAGATGCAATTAAGCTAAAATTGAACATGATAGCATTGCTAAAGAATGATAAACTAGAAGTTAGATGCCTATAGTAACAATGCATAAGATGAGAATCAGATGTGATGCAAAAAATGATATGAAATTGGGACCCATATTGCTCAAAATGAAGTCTATTTATAGGATTTTCCAAGGCTAGGGGTGAGGTGGTGAGAATCAACGGTCAAGATTGATCTGAAGATATCAATGGTTAAACTAGAGGAGGTTGGCAAAGGGGGTTGGATTAAAGGGAGCATCTGTCATCTCTATGGTGACAAGTCTTAAGAGGCTTCTAGAAGGAGTTGGATAAAAGGGAACACTTAGTGACAAGTGTCACAAAGGTTCTAGAAGATGTTGGATGAAAGGGGACATGGTGGTAGGTAGAATGGTTTAGGTTTAGGAGTGGTAGAAGTTAGGAGAATTTGAATTTAATATTTTAAATAATGGGAAAAGGCTAATTAATCTCAACAACTCATGAATTTGATTTAAAAGAAATGATTTTGGATGGAGGGAATTAATTAATTTGAATTAATTAATTAAAAGGGTGACATGAAATGAACCTATTAAATAAATCCTTAGATTTATTAATAAGTAGATGAAAGGGGAATTTAATCAAATTACTTAGTGAAATCAATTAAATTGGGGAGGAGAATTAATTAAATAATTGCTTATTTAATTAATTATCTTCAGACCATTTTTAGGTGTATACATTTTGCCCCTCTTTGAAGCGAGGTGTGATGATGCGTTGATTGAAAGAATAATCGCATTTTGATAATGATATTGATTTGATAGGATGCCCCAACTCTTCATTGCTAAATTTCAATATGATGATGCCCCCTCGGGAGATCAATTAAGATAATTGATCTTTGGAGTTTTTGCGAGATTGATATCCCGATAGATTTGATTTGATTTCTGCAACTGTGTTTGATGAAAATGTGAGTTCTTCGATTAGCTTGATTGCTTAGATTAGTTAAGATTGGAAAATCTTGATTGATTTGATTCCATCTGGTTTCAGGAAGGATTCATCCTGTATAAGACAACGATGATCAAAGCGTCTTGTTTCAGGAAGGATTCATCCTGTATAAGACAATGATGATCAAAGCATCTGGTTTCAAGAAGGATTCATCCTGTATAAGACATGATCAGAACGTCTGGTTTCAGGAAGGATACATCCTATATAAGACATGAATCAGAATCAGATTGTCTGGTTTCAGGAAGGATTCATACTGTATAAGACATGATAGGATTGATTGATTTGATTTGATTTGATAAGGTTGATTGATAAAGAACAGATAGTTTATTGATATCAAGTTACAGAAATATTTTGGATATGCTGATGTTAATTTTGTTGAGAAAGATAGCATAAGATTTTTGCTAGGTCGATAATATCATGAGAGAGATGTGAGTCATTATTGTGATTGTGTATACACTTGTGATGATAGTTTGATGATTCCTGTGATAGATTTAACCCTGGATAAAAGGAGATTTGTTGGATCCCATGCAAGAGTGAAATTCAAAGCTACGAATGGACCAGTCACTAGATTATTTTGCATTTTTGTCATCATTAAGATTTTGAAATGTTAGAAGTGAGTGCAAACATCGATGGTATAATTAAACCATGATGACCTGAGCACTTATTTCCTAGATTTTGATATAGCAAGTTAACACAAGCATCAAGGTATAATTGAATCGCGATGACCTGAGTGTTGTTTGCGTAAAATAGGTAGTATTAATCATTTTAATACGCAAATTGGAAATGTCTTCAATGATACTTTGAATCATGTCCTGACACAAATTTACACATATTCATGATTAATTTTCAGACAGCAGACAAGAAAAATATCATGTTTCTTCCTTGTTCCTCTAGTCAATGACATCCTGGAGGCACTTCAAAATCATGATAGCGAAAATCAATATAGAAAGGTTGAACAATCATGTTACAATCATTATCCAAAAATATATTATCCACTAAAAAGTGTGTGATGTGTTTAGATTGACTTTTTGATAGCTTGATAGTTGATAGTTTGATCTTGTGTTCAATGTTGGATGTGTCTCATTTTTCGCTTGATAAGAGTTGTCTAACTGTTTGTTCTACCTATTTGATTAAGCTTAAAATGATCAAGAGTTTTGCCCCTGTTATGGGTAGGATATTGCTCCAAGCCTAGAAACAAAGTCGTTATGATATATCCAATGATCCAAACCATGGCGATAGATTAACTACAATGGCCACGTATGTACAAATGCTTATGATGCATATGAATAGCGCCAATGGAAAATGCATGAATGCAAGTGGAAAAATGAATGAATTAATAGATGGAAGAGCTAGCTGATAGATAGCCCCTGTTTACCAGGTTTTCACCATCTATTTTTATTGCACTTTTTTTGATATTTGATTTTTTTGGATTTGCTATTTTTTCACTGTTTTTAATTTTTTCTGATTTTTCACTATTTTTTATTTTTTCAGACATAGAATTTTTTCACATGCATGCTATTGATAGGTTCTTCGAGCTGATCTCCATCCTATGTTGATAGCTGATATGCTCCTGATCCAAATATTGTTGTGACCATAAATGGACCTAACTAGTTTGGTTCAAACTTTCCTTTCTTTTCTCGATCTGCCTGGTTGCGTGGATTTTCCTTTAGCACTAGTTCTCCAACTTGAAAGACTCGTGGTTTGACCTTATGATTATAGCTTCAACACCTTCTTTGCTGATATACCTTTAGATGATCAAAGGCATTTTGTCTTCGTTCGTGGATCAGTTCTAACTCTTGTAGTTTAGATACTCATTGTTCTTCATCTGGGATGAGACCTTTTAGTGACACACGTAGAGAAGGTATCTCTACTTCAATTGGCAATATGGATTATGATCCATATACAAGAGAGAAAGGTGTGGCACTTGTTGGTGAGTGGATACTGGTGCGGTAGGCCCATAGAACAGGGTTTAGTTGGATATGCCAATCTTTTCTGCCATCGTTCACTGTCTTTTTAAGATTTTTTAGAATAGTTTTGTTAGATGCTTCTACCTACCCATTTCCCTATGGATAATATGATGTGGAGAATCTATGTTGGATTTTGAACTTCTCACATAGCTCTTGTACATCTTGATTCTTGAATGGTCACCCATTATCAGTGATAATGGTCATTGGTATTGCATAGCGACAGATGATATAATTCAAGATAAATACAACAATTTCTTTTCCTGTGATGTTTATGAGAGGTACCGCTTCAATCCATTTTGTAAAATATTCAGTAGCTAAGATCTTGCTAAAGAATGAAGTTCTTGTGTTGGTGCATGGATCAAGTTCCCATGGATTTGACATTGTTTGCATGTTCTTGCTATCTTAAAATAATCTCATTCCATAGTCGATCAATAGTAGCCCAAGCTTATGAGTTTTTTCGAAAGGGTAAGACCACTTGAATGAGTACCACAAATACCGTTATGGACTTCATGTAAGGCCTTCTCGGATTCTTCTTGTTTGAGACATCGTAAGAGAGTACCATCTAGACCTCATTTAAATAGGGTATCCACAACGAGAGTAAAATGAGAGGATTGGTGAATAAGGTTTCTCTTTTGGTTCTTTGATAAGTCAGGAGGTAGGATATTATCTTTCAAGTATGTGTAAGTTTGGCCATAGCGGGAGGAATCATGTCCAATAAGTTGACATATGGTTTGGGAATCAGGACAATTAAAGGCAGGATGAAACAACTCTTTAACTAGGAATTCATGACATTGTTGATTTTCCTGTGTCTGGAATAGAGAAGCAAGTGTAGCCCATGGCGTCTGCTGCTTTGTTATCATTTCTTGGAATCTGTTCAAAATTAATTTTTAGAAAGTACTTCTTGATATCATCCACCATCTTTTTGTAAGGCATGATTTTGTCATCTTTTGTTTGATAGTCATCATTGATTTGATTGATGACAAGCTGAGAGTCTCCAAAAACTTGAAGTTGTTTAATATTCCATTCTACATCCATTTTGATACTTGTTACCAATACTTCATACTCTGCTATATTGTTTGTACATGGAAAGCTTAATTTGTATGGTTTTGGTATTGTATGTCCTTGTGGTGTGATAAATAGAATTCTTGCTCCTGATCCATGTTGTGATCCTTTATTGATGTCTGCTCTTGGATTGATATTCGGGTGATGTATTGTAAGATATGGATCGAACCTTGGAACATCTATATATGAACAGGTAAAATTGACTTGCCATCTTTTGAATGATTTCAATTATTTTTGTCTTGCTAGTTCTGATAGAGAGATTGCTAGATGTAGATCAGTTGTGTTAATGATAACTGCCTCTACTGGTTCTATCAGGATAGATGACCTCTCTTGATAAAATTTAGGTAAGCTGTCAAATATCCCATCTTTCGGTGCCTCAAGGAGGTTTTCACCATTAGATTCATCCTTTATTTTTACTTTTTCCCAGTCTAATGTTGCCAATAAATAGTTTTCTTGATTTTCACTTTTGCGACTAGGAGATTTAACACCCACTTGACCTAAATATACGTTAGCAAAATCCCTGGTGAAAGTTGTTGCAGGATTGATTTCATTAAGATATAAGGATATCGCATGGTCATTAGGTAAGGTATCAATATCAGTATGTCCTTCATTTTCCTAGTCCATAGGTTTAGGATAGCTTAAGGATAACGGATCTTCAGGTTGAATAATTTCAAAGATATTAGGGGTCATGATATAGATGTCAGAGCTTTCAATTTGTATGTCGATGTCTAGAATGATACTCTCGTTAGAATGACCTTGTACAAGAAAATCCTGATCGTCCTTGGTTAATTCCATGTTAGTTGAATGTGATTCTGATTCAAGTAGGCTAGTTCCTAATGTTTGTTCTGCATACGTGTGAACTACATCAACTTCTACATCTTCTTCTTCCCTTTAAATTTCAAGTTGCTCTTATATGTTTGTCCATGATAGAAAATATTCTTCGGTCCCTTGATCTCTTAGCTGTATTTGTTTTTCCATGTTTGACAAAATTGATGTAAATGATTGTTCCTTGGATTGTGTGCTTGAAGGTGCTATCTCTCTGTTATGTGAAACAATGACCTCTTGAGCTGATTTCTAATTATTACAAGACTGCAATCGATTTGATTATGCTCATATTGTGATTTTCTACCCATTGTAGGGAAATTTTACACACTGGTGGTATGTTGATGGGACAACCTATATATCATTTATCCATGGTCCTCCCAAGAGTATGTTATATGGTAGATCCAAGTCTAGAACTTGACATGGTGTGTCTTTCTATAAAGGTCCCACTCTGATAGGTAATATCACCATTCCTTTAGAAGAATCCTCTTCTTCATTATGTGCTTTAATTTTTATCTTTTTTCCGGGGATCAACTACATCTTTTGAATAGCCCAAAGCACGGACAAGACTCAAAGACCAAATGTTCAAGCCAACTCCCCCATCTATTAGGACACGTTTAACAAGCATTCTATAAATGAGGACTTCAATTTTCAAGAGAGCGTTATGGGGATGCTGCAATGAATTAATGTTTGGATATGAAGGAGATGAGATTTGAATAGGATCCTATGAAATAGGTTTGATGACAATTATGGATATCCCTTGGGGAACTTCATCTCTGGATATATTCTTTGTTGATGATGCTATGGAATATTCTTGCAAGTTTTTAGGAGGTGTAGGAATAGATGCCTTTGGAGAGTCAATTTGCTTATGGATGGATGGATCATTGTTAGACATGGGTGCATGATTTTGATCTTCTTTAGCTAAATCCTTTAGGGATCTCTTTAAGAGGTGCATAAAAGAGCCACCTTTCTTTTGAGATGTATTTAAATCCTTGTGAGGTTTTAACATAGTTGGATTTTGATTTTGAAATTGTTTGATTGCTCTGATATGTTGGTTTGTTCTATTTTCTTCTTGTGTTTTGCTTTGGTATGTCACGTTGATATGAATTTTTGTTATTTCCAATGTTTCAGTGATCTTATGTCTCTACGCTCTTATTAAAATGGGCATTGTGTTTTATTTTTCTTAGGATTTGATTGTCCAAAAGGTTGTTTTGGGTAAGTGATCAATAGTCAATGTCAAGGCAATAGAGTGATATGACACTACAAGATGGTTCAAGTGTTTAAAGGTTTGCAATTTTTTTGATCTTCGGTTTTGGAGTGCAATGACGGTGATTTGATAAGACCCAAGTCCAGTAGGAATGATCTATCCTACAATGTGGGACAAGATTATCTTGACCAAACTTTTCCGTTTCATGATAAAGGATGATTGATCCTGATGAGAAACTATGTTTGAGTGATCAGTTTATCAAATAGGGTGATAATGCACTTTAAGATGTTTAGATTTTGAACTTGTTGAGGGTGAGCACTTGAAAATATTAAGGTGTATAATTTCTAAAGGTTGATTTTGACAGATGATAACTTGACCAAGCAAACCAAGCAGACAATCTAAGCACGGATTGACAGATAACAGGTGTTTATGCTTACTGCAAATTGATCAGGTAGAAATGACAAATCTGAAATAGGCATGTAAGACATAGTTTTGGACTAAAAGATGTAGAGTTTCGTACGACAGATTATGCAACATAGAAGGACAAGAGATACAAGACAGAACGACAGACTAGTGACTTCATGTGAAAAGAAGTGTTTCGTACAACATAAAACCTTGACTCATACGATAGAAGATTAAGCAGTACGACAAAGAATCCTGACTCGTACGACAAAGGATCAAGAAATATGACAGAGACATCTAACTCGTACGACAGGTATTTGAACAATGATAAAAATTGTTTTCTTGTTTGAGTTTTGATCACTGAATTTTGATGTTTTACTTTAGTTTTCTAGTTTTAAGTGTCTGATTTTTTCAATTTAGGGATGAATACACAAAAAACACATAATGTGATACATGACTCTCAATCAAGCTAAAACCTAAGGAAGTTGGCTGAGAATGAAAACCTTTGCTTGCTGACTTAGGTACACACCCAATAGCTTATCAGAATACAGGCGCTGAGTCTCACGCAATGGATTCTCAATGTCGTATTATCCAACTCCAAACGCTAATGGGGGAATGATATGGCAAGTGTCTTGGGAGAGTCACTATCTCTCTTGCACAAAGATTATCACCCTTTTAGAGGTGAATCAGGTATCTTCTATTTTAATCGGCACTAGTAAGGGATTCGTTCGGCACGTCGGGGTATAAACTCAATTAAGAGGTCTCCCAGCCTTGAAAACCAAGGTTTGATATACCTGAAGGTACGAAGGAGAGCTATTCCCGAGCACTTTCATTGCTTTGATTTTCATCAAAAACACATTTATTTTATAGTGGGTTGGATTACTTGGCATTAGCTGTTCCCACATAGGTCATTCCCCTCTCACCGGCCTTAAGGGCTAAGAGTTAATAACTCCTCAAGAGGGCAGGCCTGCTAAAGAGATGTACTAATGAAAGTAAAATGATGAGTCTAGCTTTCTGATCACCTAAGAAAGGTGAGAGGATACTCGCCTATCATCAAAGACATGAAATACATGGTTGTTCATTTTTAGCCCAAAATCAAGTGTGCCTAGAAATTTAAATGAATACACCAAGTTTAGTTGAATTCATAGGCAACCTACAATAAATCCATTAGTAGTCATGATTGTGTTTTGAATTATGTCTTTGACAAGCGTATCTTCGTAAATTGTCCTACAAAAAAGAGTTAGGCTGCCAAAAATCTCACAAATAGAACAAGATTAGCATTAGTGATCTAAACTATGAAATTTAAAAAAAAAAAACTATATGAAATTTTATACTAACTTCAAATAGGCATAACTTTCAGCTCGGGAGTCAAAATTACGAGCTATTTAACTCGTTGGAAAGGTCTCCAAGAGTTGTAGATGAGATTTTGAAAGATCATACCTAGCCACACTTTCAAGGGCTAAAAATGTCTTTAAGATATTCAAAAATGCAAATTACCAATGTATAGACAAACTTGAAAATTCTAACTTGCAGTTTATCAAAAAATCACAGAACCAAAGACTCATACGACATGCTTTTCTAGTTAGTACGACACAAAATGAGATTTCACACAGGGACTAAAATTGACTCATATGAAATAGAAATGAACTAGAATGAGTAAGAAAATGCTAAAGCAGAAACTCATACGAGAAGAATTTAGCTCCTATACAACAATGAAAAGGAGCTCGTATGACACAGGATCAGCAATTTGCAATGGTTAAAATGATGTTGTATGACAGAAGCATCACCTCGTACGAGTTGGGATTGCCTGATGTCTTAGGCTGAAAGGAAGCTTGTACGAGTTGAAAAGGCAACTCGTACAAATTTATGAAACAGAGCCGGACACAGATGAAGTTTGCAAAAGATTAAGAGGCCAAAAGAGATGATTCCAGCCCCATAGTGGGCACCAAAATATCATGCTCTGTGAAGTGTACTTGTATCTACAACCACAATGCACTCAATAAATTATTATAAGCAATGGTTAGTAAATTGAAACAATGAAAGACAAAACCATAGCTAATCGACTTATTGACGCCTAGTAAATGTGAGTATGAAAAATGCTCTCAGATCTGATTATGCATACTCCAGTGACTTGACTACACTTAGATGTAGGATTTGATGGATGAAAATGTATGATCTAGCAAGAATAGCATGATTAAGCTATATGAGTTCATGATTGATCTAGAAAATGAACTAAGCTTAAGATGCAATTAAGCTAAAATTGAACATGATAACATTGCTAAAGAATGATAAGCTAGAAGCTATATGCCTATAGTAACAATGCATAAGATGAGAATGAGATGGGATGCAAAAATCATATGAAATTGGGACCCATATTGCTCAAAATGAGGTCTATTTATAGGAATTTCCAAGGCTAGGGGTGAGGTGGCAAAAATCAATGGTCAATATTGATCTGAAGATATCAATGGTTAAATTGGAGGAGGTTGGCAAAGGGGGTTGGATTAAAGGTAACATCTATCATCTCTATGGTGACAAGTGTTAAGAGGCTTCTAGAAGGATTTGGATGAAAGCAAACACTTAGTGACAAATGTCACAAAGGTTCTAGAAGATGTTAGATGAAAGGGGGCTTGGTGGTAGGTAGAATGGGTTAGGTTTAGGAGTGGTAGAAGTTAGGAGAATTTGAACTTAAAAATTTAAACAATGGGAAAAGGCTAATTAATCTCAACAACTCATGAATTTGATTTGTTTTAATTAGTTAGGATTGAGAAGAAATGATTTTGGATGGAGGGAATTAATTAATTAAAGGGGTGAAATGAAATGAACCTATTAAATAAATCCTTAGATTTATTAATAAGTAGATGAAAGGGGAATTTAATCAAATTGCTTAGTTAATTCAATTAAATTGGGGAGGAGAATTAATTAAATAATTGCTTATTTAATTAATCATCTTCAGACTATTGTTAGGTGTATACAGATTGAACTTAACTGATTCCTATATTTACACTCATATACAAATGGCATCATTGTTGGTAGCATCATAAGGTAATATTCCTCTCTAATGGTAGCAATTAAAATATTTTCCCAAATTTAAGGAGAGCATGAATAAACCTTGACACAAATGGCCGCCATTATAGTCTTTTGCCTCTGGGCATAATAATGACACCATATGGGAGTTCCATTGGATAATTACACGTACTTTCTTTTTAATTTTGTAATTAATTGCCACTATAATTTTAAATATAATTATAATTTCAAGTTTAATATAATTAGTAAATATATTTTAATTAATTATAAATATATATAATTATAATGGTTTATGAATTGTAATTAATTAAAATTAAAATTAAAATTTTATTTCTAATTAATTTAATGTAATTTATATTAATTGTGATTTATTTTCTTGTTGGAATGTGTCAAAATATATTAAAAAAATCAATATTAAAAAATAATCTACTTGTCTAGATCTAATTCATAGAGATATTGCTTGTTATTCCCATTCAGTAAACAATGCAATATTAAAAAGATAGTGTCCCTCCAAGTGAATATAAAAGTAAATGGTACATATTTATAGTTGCTTGATGACTAAACAACTTCTGTCATCCCCAAAACTTGGGTCGTGAAAGTTTGAAAAAAAAAAAACTTAGAAAAGGGTGGAGACACAAAGTAAAGGGGGTGATGAAATCAAACTGGATATTCCCCTTAATGTGGACCCAGAGGAGCTTAAAAAGGATGAGATGGATATTGATATGCTCCTAGTGAATTTGACCTCCAACCAAGAGAAATGTTTCTACTCGGTGATTAGTGAAATTGACCTTCTTAAATAGGGTATCAAAGACATCATCAACACTTTCACTAAGAACCCTATGCTAGAAAAAAATAACAAGCTCCTGAGGATGACTCAAAAAAAAATGGAAGATATCAGGGTTATGAAAACCAAGCATGAGTCAAGGATTGTCCATTTAGGAAAAAGTATTGAGGAATTAAAGAACAATCTTAGGGGACTGGTGGAGATCATTAAAGAGACAATTTATAATTGTGCAAAAGGCTTTAAAAAGGTTAATGAAAAAATTGCCATATAGAAAGCCCAGCTTATCAGTACCGATCCACCTTCAACTATCAATTTGAACAAGAAGAGCATGGAGATTAATACACAAGAAATGCAGACTTCTAGAGGTCCCTATGCCAGGACTAGAAGCAAAAAACAAGAGAGAAGAAGCTTGAGATTCATTATGGAGGATCTCACAGATATTAACAACAAAATGATTTAGAAGAATACTGAGCTCATAAATCTCTTAGTTAGTTTTTTGGTTTCTGGTTTATGTTTTTATGCTTTGGTTTCATTTCTTTTTGATAGGTGCTATGGTATGTATCCCCTGTTTCTATAGCCATTTGACAGTTGTTTAGACTTTGGTTTGCTATTGGTTTATTTTTTGTTGGACTTGGGTTTTGGGTACCTATAAAACCCATTTATCTTAATCAAAAACAACTTCCTATAATTTTTCTAATTATTTTAACAAGAAACTAATGTAGATTATCAAGTAACTAGAAATATTTTAGAATACACTGAAGGTATTTGAAACCAAATAGGAAATCTTCAGTTGCTTAATGACACCTAGTGCACATCTAATGATTCGTTTATAACAAAAGTAGAATTTTATTATGACTTATTCTAAGAATCCCCTTTAAGTAATAACATAATTTTGTTTGACACCTAACATAGCTCTACAAATTACAAACTTTGTTTCTCTCAATGGCCCAGTGAATACATCAGCCATGTTGTCATTGGTGTTACAATATTTTAGCTCAATCTATTGAGACTGAACCTTTTCTCTTACAAAATGATGATAAGTTTCAATGTGTATTGATCTTGCATGCTAAAATGGACTATTTTCAAGCTTGATTGTACTTTGATTGTCACACTTGATTGGAGTTGGTCCTTCTCGCTTTTGTCCCAGATCTTTAATATTTCACAATAGCCAAAGTGCTTCAAAGGTAGTACTACACAATTCTTTGTACTAAACTTTAGTAGACGACAAGGAAATAGTGTTTTTTTTTTGATCGATAAAAGGCCGAGGCCAAATTTATTTTTATTATAATAAAGTTACATCTCCATTCGGTGTGGGCACCGGTAGGAAAGAATGGAGCTAAGAAAACCTCCAGTCTAGCCCAGATCCCTTACGGGATCAGATTACAGAGTATCTGTTCAATTTACAACTCCTCCATTGAGGTTACATATAGTTTAATATACACATTTCATTTTTCACAGAGTCTCTCTACACATTTCTATGTCCATTTTCCTTTGAAAGCTCAGTTAATTTCTATTCTCTTCTTCAATAAAAAACACTTGATAATATATTAAATCCATAACTAGTTGTTAACTTATGATCATCTCGATTACCTACCAAATTAGAATTTGAGTAACCTATCAAGTCAACATTCAAATGGTTAGTATATTCAATACAAAAGTTTACAGTACCCTATAGGTATAAAATGAATTTAATTGCTACTTTCCAATGATGCTTTAGATATTTAGATATGAATTTTCTACTTGTATGTTGATTGAATATGCAACATGAGAGATTGTAGTGGTCAAGTAGTTCAAAATTCCCACCATTTGTCTCTACAAAGTCCCATTGACTTTTGAATTGTCATTATCACAACAAAATTTGAAATTATGTTCTAATGGAGTAAAAATTGCTTCACAATTTTACATATCAAACCATTGGATCAACATTTTCACATATTTTGAGTAATAAAAGTCTTCCCATCTTATCTGCACACTTCGATTCTAAACAATAATGCATTGTACCAAGATCCTCCATTTCAAACACCTATAAAAAATCTAATTTTCTCTCATCAATCAAATCTATACCACTTCCTACTATATTTTTAGTCATCCATATATAATGAAATCAAAACAATATTCCCATGTTCATCATTATTTATGTAAACAGTTGGATCATTTTTACTCTTGATATACCCTTATTGAAAGAATAATTTATCAATTTTTTCATACCATGATATTGGTGCGTGTTTGAGAGCATACAATTTTTTATTGAACTTACATACCAAATGTTCTTTTTCCTTCTTTACAAATCTTTCAGGTTGAACACGATAAATTTATTCCTTTAAATCACCATTTAAAATATGTTGACTCAACATCCATTTGATGATCCCAATTAAACTTAGTAGAAAGTGTAATCATAAGTCTAATATTATTCATTTTAGCAATTGGCACAAAGGTATCTTCATAATCCATTCCTTCATTTTGTGAGCACCCTTTTATTACTAATCTAGCCTTGAATTTTCCAATAGTACCATCAGCTTCAAATTTAGTCTTGAATGGCCATTTCAAGCTATAGGAATTTTTTTTGCAAGTGATTCAACTACTTCATAAGTGTCATTATCCATAATTGCATAATATTCTTCTTGCATTACATTCATCCATTCCTTATAATTATTAGTTTCTTCAAAATATTGAGGTTCATCTGCACTCATTACTTTATGCCTACTTTGTTCATGGGTTTACTAATCTAGAATATCTTAACTTTAATTGTCTTCTTCAAGTAGTTTCCATGAAGTAGAGTTATAATCCTTTTCTTCCTCTTGGACATCATTTGCAAACTCATGAAATGTGACATCTATACTAGAAAAAACACTATGAGTAGATCGATTATACATCTTATAGGCCTTATGATTAGCACAATAACCAATAAAAATATATTTGATTGACTCTGCATCAATTTTCTCCTATTCTGTTTTGGAATATGACAAAATGACTTGCTTTCAAAGATTCTCAAATGACTAATAATAGGTTTAGCACCAATAAGAGCTTCATAAGGAGTTCTATTTACTAGATACTTGGTAGGTCATCTATTCAAAAAATAAATAGATAACTACTTTATCCCATAAATTATTAGGGAGGTTCTTTCCTTTTAACATACTCCTAACAAACTCAACAATTGTTTCATTTTTTTCATTTAGCCACACCATTCTATTCTGGTCTATGGGAAATTGTGTATTGCTTAAGAATTTCATTATGTTTAAAATATTTCACAAATTTTTCTAAAGTATGTTCTCCCCCTTGATCTAATCTAATAATTTTAACATTATGATTTGTTTTTTCCACCATATATTTAAATTATTTTAAATATTCAAACACTTCACTCTTATTCCTCAAGAAGTACACCCAGATATATCTAATGTAGTCATCAACAAATATAAGGAAGTAAAAAATTTCCCCCAATTGATTGTGGTTGCATGGGACCACACACATATGAATGCACTAATTCAAGATTGTTTGTTTTCCTTTGATTAGTCATTGTTGAAAATTCATTTGTATGTTTACCCAATACACAACCATCACAAATAATCTATTCACCCTTAAATTGAAAGACTTGTTATGCTCTGCATACTCACCCCCTCTATTTCATTCTTTAAAATGTGGGTTCCCCCTTTTTCTTCTTTCCCTTTATTTGTCTTTTCCTTTTGTTTGATAATCCAGAGTTTCAGAATCTTTGAACCCCAGGGTGTGCTTTTGCTTTCCTTTTGTGTGCTCCAAAAACTTCGAGTTCCCAAGGTCTCGTAGTGTATTCACTTTGTTTCCTTTGTTTTGGGTTTGTACTCTGGAACCCCGAGTTCCTAGGATTCTCGAGTACTTTCTTTTCCCTATTGAGGACCTCAGAATCTTGGAACTCCAAAGTTTTCTTTGTTGTGTTTTGGTTTCTGTTGCCAAATTTTTTACTCATTGTTCATTTTTGGTTTACTATTTTGTCCTAGGTCATGAATGATTCAAAGGAAAATTGCATTTATAAATATTTTCTACATTGCATCCATGTGCAGTGATGAAACAAGCAACCTATTATAATTACACATCATTGCATTTTATAAGTATTTGAAACATAGAATAAAATTATACAAATTGTTTTGAATGTGCAATTTTATTGATGAAATAATGTACATGTTTCTCACATAAGCCATGAGACTAGCCAATACTTGTTCAATGCTAATAAAGAAAAATCTATACATGCATAAGTATATTGGAAAGTAAATGTGCATAGGAAGATAGGTACCAGCCATTGCCTTAATGACTGGTAGCCTAGTCTGTTATTTTGTTTTGTCTCTTATTTCAGTTGTTAGTACTCTCCTTAGCTCCACCACTTCCCTAGTACCTACATCCAAGTGATTATGATGATATGACTATGAAAGTTCTAAGCAATGACATGCCTCTAGCATCATATGTACACTATACCTATACATGTAGAAATCTAACTCTATAAGAATTCAAAGAGAAATGCTCATCTTAGGTGTGAAAGAATCCATCAGATCATCATGCAGACCCAAGATAGGCATTTTATTCCTAACATGTGTGTGTTATGTGTAGATACAGGTGAGTCTTTTCACTTTTAGCACGTGGGGTAAAATGTGGCTCCCACAAGGGTTGAGCCCATTGTGCTTCTTTAGAAGGCAGTGAGGAAAAGGTGTACTGGACAAATAACCATTTGAGAAAAGCAATGAATAATCAAGTATGTAAAATCAAGGCATAGTTAGATCAAAATATGGAACTATTAAAGGGACAGGGCTATATGTCAAAAAACCTTTAGTTGATACATGGAATTGTGATGACTAAAGTATACAACTATATCTATTAAGCAGCATGAGGAGATGCATTAAAGGATAGACAAATGAATTTACAATTTTTTTGAAGGAAGGTGTGCTACTATAAAAGAAAAGTAGTCATGGTATAATCAAATACTAGTGGCAGTGTCATAACAGAGAGCAAGCTTTATGATCACCTTAGCTAGAACTAATGCAGATAAAAATGAATCAACATATGAGGGTAGTGCATAACTAGAACATAATGAGAAACTATTAAAGGGATATGATGTCAAGTCATGAAATCTTTTAGTTTAAAAACAAAATCTATAACTAACAATCAGAATACAACCATCTAAGAATATTATACAGTAAATAACAAGAAAATAAGATTATCTAGAGCTAGTCCTTCTGGTCAATAGAACAATCTAATGCAGGTACAATAGTGCCAAACTCAATCCTTGTGATGAAGGTTCAGGAGCCTTACGGAGATTATCCATCACCCAGAAGTCTTGGTTCTAGATAGTCTCAAACTTGATCAATAACTCTATGATTAGCTGAGATATTATATCCAAGAACAAGTTAATGAGGAAAAATAATACATGAGTAAAAAAAAGAGTATGGACAAATGTGGAGTTTCAGTCAAGAATGCTTGTTAGGAATAGCTCTTGTAGCTTAAGTGACAAATAAGTGTTGAAAATAGAGAGGAGCCAATAATTTTTTACAATGGACAGATTGTAAGAGTCATGGGCACACAATGAAGTCATCAATGCAATGTAAGAATAGTATAGTAGTCTAAAAATACACTAAAGCTTTAATCCTTTGTTTGTGTAAGCATGATCAAACTTAAAAGATAGGGACAAGAGAAAGGCCCTAATTGACCATTGAATTTACTGGAAACATACAAAGAATAATGAAGAACAAAAGTCCTAAGGATTTAAGTAGTAGTCACAAAGAATAGGTGAATGATGAACCACATCAATGCCACACAACATCATAAGGTCTAAAACAATGAGTAGAGATACCAACAGAGCATAAAATATATCAGTCATATAAGAGTACAGCCAAGGGGTAATGGTAGCTCAAATTCTAAACAACAACATTTAAAATATATACTCATGTGAATAAACTTCCAAGATATAGCACCCAAATAGAGCATGAGTCCAGTCATGGAGCATGAAGAGTAAGTTTCTGTGCAACCAAAGCAGTAATAAAGCTTCAAACAAAGCCCCAATATACAAATATAGTCCAAAATAATAAGTATCAATGATAACTTCAAGGGCAAATAATATTGAATAAGGTGCAGATCAGTCAAGGCTTCAGTGATCACGGGAGATTTCCAGAATAGTCTTGAGTTAGAGACAAAATGTTCATAACCCACAAATAGGGAGATAAGCAGTCATGATAGTAATATATGTACAATGTTTTGGAAATTAACTCCCAAAGAATATATCACCAAGAGAAAAGTCATAGTGACAAGAAACAAAAATGAACTCATGGAAAGTGATATTCTTACTTTTGGTGTAGATTTATGAAGAAATAAATCACAGTTAAGAAATATAAAAGGAGTAGGTCACCGTGGGTATCCATCGAGAAAAACTATGTCAAAAAGAGAAAAGAGAACATAGAGTGGCCTTTGGAATTATACCACAAGGAATGGGTCACTTTTGAAACCAAGAAAAGACATCATAAACCCAGATAAGTATAAAAAACACACATAGGTTTTCATTTCCATGGAAATGAAAGTTTTGGTCTCAATAATAATCATGAAACCCCTACAAATAGAAACCTTGACAATGTTGGCAAGAAAGGAATGAAAAGATATAGTTCACGTTGATGGAAAAACAGTTCCATGAATGTTAAAATAGATTACACGAAAAAATGCAAAGCAGAAGTATGCAGTAGCGAGCCTTACCTTGTGTGTCTCCCTACAAACATCTTCATCAAAATCAATAGAAATGGTAATGAATTTATGAGAAAATCATCTAAATGAAAATACCCTCACCCTCAAAGTTTCTCTTTGCTCATCTTCCCTCATGGCAGTCGTGTGCATAATATTTAGCTAGGGTTTTGAACCTAGTCGGCGGATGAGTTCACAATAATGGTTCCCACTTTCACCCATGAAGGAAAAATGCAGTTGTGGGAAAAATTAATCGTAGGGTGTTCGTTCATACTAGGGGTGTTCGAATGAACTACCCTTTGGGGTTCACTTGAACCCCCTTCAATGGTTATTTTTCTCTAATTTTAATTATATTGGGGGGGTTCATTCGAACCCCCCTTTGTTTGAACCTCCTATTTTACACTTCTCTAAAATTTTCTACAAATTTTTGCAGAATTTTTGCCTTCAAACCTCTAGTTGAAGGCTCAAATGGAATGATATTAACAACCCAAAATGTAATTTGGTATTCCTCAAAGCAATGTTTCCAATGATTATAATTTTATTACATATTGAGTTTATTATGAACTTGTTTTTTTAATTTTACCAAACATAGGTTTTTCACAGAACATGAACTTTTGTGTTCAACACATTGGGAAAAATAGTAAACTAATTCAAAAAATTATGAAAATATCTATGCCCTACATATTGATGTCTTCTTTCTAAAAACAAAAATAAATTAAATTTTGATATACATAGAACAAGTTATGTGTTCAAACGTACACCTATGTCTAAATTAAACTTAGTTGGACTTGAAAACTTAATAAAATGAAAATATTCAACATATCATTATCAAAACAACTCCATGCCCTGGATATTGATGTTACAAACCCAAATTTGAAAGAATTAAGTTTTCATCATTTATAGAAAAAATGTTATGCGTTTCGGGAGGCACATCACTCTTAAAAATGTGGTTTGTTGTAAAAAACTACTTTTCGAGAGAGATGGAAAAATTAATACAATTTTATTTTAAAAAAATATATCTAGAATCTACATACAAGATGTTACAAATCACTAGTTTACATCATCTTTAAATTCTTAACGGTTTAAAAGTTATATGTGTCAAAAAGTGAATTTTCTTTTCAAAATGTTCATCTAAGTGTCAAAGTTGACCAAAAAGTGCGAACCAGTATTGTAAGTTCACCTAGGCGCTGTAGATTCTTTGAGAAGCTTCAATAAAAATGAAATGCATTTCAATTTTCCTCTGTGTTTTTCTTTAGGGTTATGTTGTTTCCCTAAGAATATCAACCATTTTCTGGTGGAATTTTATGTAAAATGCAATGTAAAAACTAATACCCCCCGTGGGTTTTGTACTGTCATGCAAGCCCTAGGCATTTTATGCCTTAGACTTTTTTTGCAAACTCCCATATAATATATACTTTTGATGCCTTATGGTCATTATCTTTGACCATTATCTTCCTTATCAGTCAAATTATGAGAGTGATTTTGTTTATTTTGCATGAGTATCTTTGTAAAACAAATGAGTTAATAGGTATCTTTATAAACCTTTAACTCATCTTATTATTTTTAATGCAAAAGAGGGCATATGGGATTAGTTTGAGCTGTTTGTAGACATATGCAGGGTATCTCGGAGGTTTTATTTGGCTTTTGAGAGCTTTTAGGAAGCAGTTTGGAGTCTCTTTGTGTTTTGTAAAGTCAATCTTGACTTTTGACCCATTTGGAGACATTTTGGAGGGAGTGTAGGTCCTATTTTTTGGGATTTTTGAGGACATCTGAGCTAAGACATTCGGGGCTGCTATCTTCTTGGGTTTTTGGAGGGAGTTTGTAGTGACTCCATATAGTCATCTTTTTCACTTATTGTATTCAGTTTTGAATTATATAGAGCAAAGACAGTGATTTTTGAGAATCCTTAGTTCATACTAGCATACTTCTTGTAACTCAGGTTATATGATATATATAGAGACTACCTTGGAGGCTATTTTGATAGTATCATCACCTTCTTATTATTTGTAGAGTTGTCTACTTTTGTAATTGATCAAATTTTAAGTGGAGTACTCTATTTCCTTATAATTTTGTCTCACTATTTTCATACCCTCCTTGTGATAGTGCAATAAGTAGGTTGCAGTTTGTGTTAAAGTGAATGTTATGAGCTCTTCACTATGAATTTTCTTCTTCCTATATAGAGAGAGTATACATTTAGACCTTTCTATGAAATATTGATGTAGGTACATGATAAGAATAAGTTGCGTGAATTTATTACTATCATTTTAGTGTTGAAGTGTCATAGTTTTCCTGAATGTCATAAGTTATCCATTGGTGTATCACATACTTAGTTTCAATTTTACATTATAGTTGTTAAGTTTAGTGGTTTTAGTTTCATTTCTTCCCTTTTCCTCATAAGTCAGTAGTTTTAGAGTGATAACCATCTAGGAGTTGGCCTCATCTGGAGATTCACTCCAATTTTTAGGTGACCCACAACCTAGGAGTGTTTCCATGTTTCTCTAAAGTACCAAGTTCGACAACTTGGTTAGGGTGCAATTCAGGAGATCGCAATTTCTCTTTGTGGCTTCAAAGTCTTGGGTTTCTGAGATCCTGAGCCCCTATCATTTATTTGTGGGCTTTATTTTCGAATCCCTAAGATCCTAGAACAATGGGTTCTTGGTGTTTTTTTCCCATTGTCCCTTCAGAGTTCCAAAACTTTGTAGTTCCAAGGTCTTTTAACACCAAAACTTCGGGATCCTGAAAATCCAAGGTGTGCCTCAATTCATGTGTTATCATGGGGATATAAATAGCCCTTCTTAGGGTTGTCATTCTCATTTGCACACTCAAGCCTCCCATAACTCATCTCCTCTCAATGATCACATGAACTCTCAACATGCTTCATGTATTTCTTGCATCCTATTTTGGTTGGTTTTCTTTTTCCTTGCCTTTTGTTTTGTGTAGTTTCTCTCGGTTGGCTTTTCCTTTCCTTTCTGTTTTGGGTTTAGCTTAGGGTTATTCTTTTTTTTTCAGTAAGTTGATGTTTTGGTAGTTAGGGATTCTTTTGATTTTTGACATTCAGGGATCTTAGGGTCTCGAGATCTTGGCCTATTGGCCTGTCTGTTAGTTTGGAAGCCAGAATCGCGGGATCCTATAGTCCCCCCCTTTTTCTTTTGGTTTGCATTTGTTCCATTCTAGAACTTTGGGTTACTGAGATTATAGAGAATTGCCTTAACTTCCCTTTTTGGAACCCTAAGCTCCCAAGATTCCAGAGGGGTGTTTTGCCCCATGTTTTCCTAACTTAAAAGCTCAAGGTTTTTGGGGTCCCAAAGTCACTCTAGGTTTTTCTTTTATCTGCTATAGAACCTTAGGTTCTTGGGATTCTGAAGTGTCACCCCAAGCTTGTCGCTACTTACTCACTACTTCAGGATTGTAGGATCATAAAGTAGTGAGCTTTCTCACCGACCCTCACCTTAGAACCCCATAACCCCAAGATTCTTAGGTGAGTTCCTTGTACGGTTTCCCCAACTTCAGAACCCTGGATCTTTGGTATCCTTAGGTCTTGGTACTTGTAAATAATAATTTATAATGAAGAATTCTAAGGCACTAACTATGTCCCCTTTTGTGCAGTTTGCAGAATTTTAATGGAAATATCAGCCACTCCAAGAAAGAAGATCATGATTGAGCTGAAGCTTGAAAAGGACCCTGTTATGATGAAATATCAATACCAATGCCAAACCCTGGTCTCAAAGATAGAAAATGAAATACAATGGATCACAGATATAGAAATAGGCCACATCGAGTTGGACACAATTAAGAAGGAAATGACTCCATAAAACCTTAAGGCAACATATAAGAGAATCAAGAGGTTTGGGCTTGTGGAAGCCATAGTCTTTCCTCAAGAAGTGCAGTCTTCAAAGGTAATAATGGAAATAGATCAACACCATGAAAAAGTTTCTAGGAAGTGTACAGACACGAAATGGAATGTAGTTGTTGATGTCCCAACTGAGATGCTCTCTACGACCTTCAGTATTCCCGAATATGATAAGGTCCTCTAGACAACCAAAGATGAAGCCATCCAAGTTTTAATAAGAATGTTGTATATAACAGGTGCCATATAAATGAGGTGTGTCCTAGTGAGCTAAGAAAATCAGGGCTAAAGACTACAAACAACATTCTAAGAGCCAATTTTAAAGATGTGCCAATGGGCCTAATCATCATTCTTAGCCAAGCCTTTGGCAAAGAATACTACCGACACTATCATTTATGGATGTTCCACTACATTCACACCATCCTTTTAGAGAAGAAGTATTTGGACTAGGCACAAATCGTGTCCGATAATATTCATGAGAAAATGTGTAATGTATTGCAGACAAAGAAGTTCTTTATTAATTCTTATGTAATATGGGTAGTGGGTAGAAGTAGAATCTACCCTAGATTGAACACTAATGGAAGACTAGGAGAAGCACTGGGGGATTAGAAAATTTGGGAGTTCTACACCCAACTGTCTATCCAATCAGTTGAAAAACACTTTTAAAGGATCAATGATTCCTTTATTTATGCATTAATTTATAGATTGATAGGTGATGTGGAATATTGACTATCCCCTAAGGCAATGTCTTTAATAAAAGAATGAGGAACCTGGTTCCTCCAAAACCAAAGGTCAACATATATTCGGCTAAGTGGATTCACAAGTAAGCCTCCTCTGCTTCTAGGCTACTACAACAATAGAAATATTCTCCTGGAATATGCAAGAAAAATAGTAGGGGTCCAGTCTCTTATGACTCTTAAACACAAAATAGGGTTGTCATTCCCAATTGTCCTAGAACATTATAAATTTCATAATCTGCAAACTATAAAGATAGTCATCCATGAATTGAAAGATCTATGCCTTAGAGAGTTTGACTATGCATAAAATAGATATGACCCATTTGGAAAACTCAACGCAATGATGTCGATATCATATGAAGGGAACACACTTGCATTAGAGGACTTTTGGGCAGGCATGCAAGATAGCTTTGAGGCTAGGAAAAAGGGATCCTACAAATTAATGGCTACTTAAGAAAAAGAATTTAAAGTAGAGACAAATATCCCTAATGATTTCAGAGATGACAGGGTGATCGTCGACCCAACCTATGACGAAACAATGGTAGACCAAAGACTCTCTCCCTAATAAGATGGTCAGAGAAGGATAATGTGGAGTTTGATACTGTCTTTGAGAAAGTTATTGAGAGAAAAAGGAAATGGCTCATTCTTAGGCTCTGACCTAATAGTTCTAAAGAAAATAAGAAGGGTAAGGCTATGGTAGTATCCAATAAATAACTACCAAGGAGTATGTAAGGAGAACAAGGTCTAAATATTGGAAGAGCACTCTAGTATATCAAGAAGATGGTATGCTTGCCATTGGTAGAAAATAATTGATGAACTAGCTGGATGCAAAGATGAAGGAATCTCAACTCCTAAAAATAATAGATAAACATGACATAACAATTGGGTTACTCGTGGTGCCACAAGCGTCAATCACACCCATTGTGCTTGTAATTAGCATTATTTTGGGGGAGGACACATCATAGGCACAAGATGCCAAAGATCTTGCTCCTTCCATCCAAGTTCCTTTAGCAACCACTATACCAGTGCAAGAGAGAGTGATTGTTCACAATATTGAATTATACTCGGAGGAGGATGACAAGCCTATCTCTAAAGTATTATGTTGGCAAAAGAAATATACAATGCAAAGGCAAGCTGTCTTCGAATAGGTTTAGATGAAGGAGTGTTGGAACAAGTTCGTGAAGCCTTCCAAAGTGAGGAAATTTCTCAAACACTAGTCGATGAGCCAAAGAACCAACTAGTGGAAATCACCCAAATGTAGGTGTATGATGTGCAGGTGGAAAACCATGGAGATGGATGAGCAGGATGAACAAGATGAACAAATTGTACTCACCCCTCAAGACTAGGAACAACCTCTCAAATGATTGGAGGGATGCAAATAAAAGTAGCAAGATGAAGCAAATAAAGACCCCTTCGAGTAAGAGGTGGGAGAAAAATTAAAACAGATTTGCAAGCAACAACAGAAAAGTTGCAAACAAGTGCTTCAAGAAAACTTAGCTCAACAAATTTCATAACCGCACCACTCCATGAAACACCTGTAGGAAAGCAGTATGAGAGACAATAATAAGTAGATAAGGTGTAGAAAGACAGTGAAGAAGAGTAATAACAACAATTGGAAGCCCATATGGTAACTACTCAAGTTAACACACAAGGTGAGAAACTAGATTCCAACATGCCATATGTTTAATTTCAACTTTGAAAAGAAGAAGAAGATTTGTTTTCTAAGCATTACCTTGCAAGAAGCAATATTTGAGTCACCAAGGAGAACCAAAAGGGATAAAAATCTCCACCAACTTTCAAGAAGTGACTTAGGGGATGCAATATCTAGTGTAGCTACTTAGGTGTAGGGTGCAAAAGGTAAAAATCAAGCATCACCAAGGTATCAAGTCACCCAAGTAAACCTTGGTAAACAAACTAAATGGGGGGCGATAGCCTCCTTGTATTCTCTCACCACCAGGATAAAAAAAAGGATAGAGAAAGAGCATAGATCCAAGAAAGAGGTCAAGGCTCAGCTACAAAAATATAGAAAATTTCTCATTGAAATGTCAAAACCATTGGATTCAAAGTCTGGTGACAACCTACCTTCCACCTCAACACTCCCCCAAGAATATATTAGAGCACTATACGAAATGAGGAAAATGACAACTACTATTAATAATTGGATAGGAGATGAGTTGAGTAAAGTGAAAATGTTCTTACAAGACACTATGGAGATATATGAAGATGCTCACCTCTTTGAGAAGGGCCTCAACCTTCGTTCCATGCAATGGGAGTCTCAATCCAACATGTTCTCCAATAAAGATAAGGTACTAAAGAAGATCAAGGTGTTGGGAAAGGACGTAGTCAGTAAAGAAGATATAATAGGAGGAGAGGACTTCAATAGCTTACAGACCTACATTGATATTCTAGAGCTAAAGGTAGATATGATGGATCAGTGTATATCTAAGGTGATCAAGGAATATCTATTCTTCTTCATCTTTCTTGAACATTATGAATAATAAGTGACAAAAGTAATAGGAAAGTATGAAAAGGATGCAATGCAACTAGGTGCACTTGACTAGGGAGTGGTCCTCAAGCGATGGGAAACATATAATGTTGAATACTTCTCTCCAACCATTGAATTTGACATCACAGTCATGGATAGATACATGCACCTAGTTAGATATCTAATCCTACCAAGCTATAGAAATAATGGACAGTTTGGTCGATAAGATAGAAGAGGTAAGAGAAAATTTAAGGGTTTCAAAATTCCATTTTGAGTGTGTGCTCGATCCACCATCTACCTCAATAGAGTATTAAATGGGGAAACACTGAAGCTATAAGGAGGGTAGATAAAAAATAGGAAGTTGACTCATAGTGTGCTCCTATTACCATAAAGAGGAAAGGCATAATCATAGTTGTGACTATAGTTTTAATAAAAGGCTAAAATGACACTTGTTGTGTTCAATGTCACTACCAAAAAGAACATCTCATGTGGGGATTCTATATGTTAGTTTATTTGGAGAAGGCTTGTTATTCGCATGTGTGTAGTGTTAGTTGAGTGAGGTTATAAACCAATGACTTGCATGTCAACTGTAACCTCCAACATTTAGTAACTATGTCATAGGCTTAGTCTGTTTATAGAATTTAGGGAGCAAGATACTATAAATATAATGAATCAAGCAATTTTTACGGTCCAAAAATTGAATATAGGAGGCCATAATTAGGATTTCATTTACAATATTTTCATTTCTAGAATTTTAAATTTCTAACTTTTTGGAACTCTCTCAATATTAGTTCTCACTAGTACCTTTATTTCATAATTAATCAATGCAAGTTTCTTCATGGATTGCATGTTTCATGTTTCATTATCTTTGCTGAATGAGTCTGAAGTTGCTAATTATCTCTTTCTACATGTAAGATTGTAGACTCTTCATATAGATGGAAGTTTCACATGTTGATATCTAGTCTATTATTGATAATATCTGGTTATTTGAAGTACTTATTTCAATTTTAATAATCTTAAATGGTTATTTTTGTTTCTTTCTCATTCCCAATATCTTTTGCATTTTATTTCTAAGTGGATCCATGTGAGTTTTCTCTACAACCACCATACCACCTTGACTGAGCAACTCATGCAAACCCTGCGTTACCCTTATGCATTTGTTACCCAACAAAGAGGACCTTGGGGAGTGTGGATTTCATGATCCTTTCTCTTGTTAGGAGATGCTCTACTTCCCAAATCATGCATGTTAGGTGAGTATAAGAGGAGAGACTTTATAGAAAAGTCTTGAGAGGAGAAAACACTAAATATAGATGGGCTCTATATTTGGCTTAGCTCTCCAAAAATATGCATGTGATCTTCTCTAGGTCAAATTTTCCCCAAAAGAATGCATAGCTTCTCCAAATTTAGTGTTTGTGAGCTAAAAATAGCTCCTTAATTTATGGTATATAGAAGTGGAACACCCTCTGATGCATTCCTGCTATAAATAGTCTCAAAAAAGCACTCCCATCTCTTAAATTTGCATGGTTGTATAGATGCTCTATTTTTAATAATTAATATAATTTTATTAAAACAATTAAAGTAATTGTTGTCATAAATTTATATTAATGAACTTTAATAATTTTATTAAAATAGCTAATAAAACTATATTAAGATTTTAATATAAATAGTTTAAAATAACTTTTATTAAGATATTAAATAAAATTAGCTTAATTAAATCTATTTTAAATATTTTGACATTTAATAAAAGATTTCTACATTACTTATTTTTAACATAAACCCTTTTTCATGAGCGTCACACCCATAGCCTAGGTCACTAGACTTAAAAACGTCTTGACCATGACATACATTACATGAATCATTTGGTTTCTTAAAGAAAAAAATAATAAAGAAATCTCATTCCATGAATCCAGGGCATGCAAAGTATAAGAAGTATGAAACTCTAAAAACACTCATTCTTTCATTTTACATTTTGTTGTCTTCTTGAAGAAGACTCCTTTCTGGCAGCCACCGTGCACATGGTTTTTTCTTTGCTTGAACTAGAACTGAGATTAGGGTTTGAAGGCTCGAACATGTACTTCTTTAGCCAGGTATGCATTGGTCCTCTCCTCTTTCATGTCATTGTCTTTTTAGCAAAAAATTTGTAGAAGCTCTTGTTTTAAGACATGCATGTATTTAGGGATTTTATGAGCTTTAAGGAAAGATATCTCCTATCTTCTTGATGGTATCGTATCTCAGTGTGTTGTCATTTTTTCCTTAGCACTGTATTGAAATCTTTTTGAAAGATGATTGCTCCTATAGTCATTGTGATGGAGGCTATGCTGTACATGACCGTGTTTTTTATCAAAACCTTAGCTGTGTTTTTTTATCATGAGGAATATCTTTTGACATCTCTTACTCTTTGCAGACTGAACATGATTCGAAGGCTTTTTGTAATCTTCAATCTTGGAATTTTTTCACATAGTTTCCCTTTGAGAGGGCCTAATAGCATTTCAATTTGTTGATCATGAAAGATATGCCTTTAACTCAAGTCGCTTTTATATTGGATTGATGTCAAGCCTTTATCTTAAGGCATCGTATCAATATGCTTTTTTATGGATGCTAGAAAGCATTTATTTTTATTGTACATGCACTTATTTCTTTGTTCTTTTCTATATAATGACCTACTCCCAATATTGATCATCTGAGGATGTTATAGTTCTATCTTGAGAATTGGTTTGATGCAGTGTACAATAGTATCTTTGACAAGAAACCTCTATGCTTATTTATTGTGAAATGAATGTGCCCTTCTATCATAATAGCACATAGTCATAATGATTACTATTTTGATGGAATCATTGTCAAATACTTGTGATTGTTGTGTATTTTGCATTGCCCTATTACTGGGATTTTGACTGTGCTTTAGATATCATGTTATCACTGTGATCTTTGATAGCTCTTTGTCTTTTACTGCTCTGTGAAAACATGTATAATTGTAATCCTATAAATGATGAGGTTCTCATCTACTACTCCAAAGATTTGAACCCCAAAATGATTTTGTGCAATTCATTTAAATACTCTCCTTGAATTGAGGTAACTATGTCTTGAAGGTCTTCTCCTTCCTTTAATTATTGTATTTTTTAATAGTGATATATCTATATGGTAGTTACTTTATTCTCATCTACCCATATTAGGCTACAACCCAATCAATCTCTCTGTTGACTCTTTGTGGTAGCTATGACAGTGTATTTTTCTATTCTGGATGGAAATTACTCCTCTTTGTTTTGATAATATCTGCTTGTATTGAAAGCTTTTTGAAAGATGATTCTTTTCCATTAGATTCTTGAAAATTGGTCACACACTATTTTTATGAATTTGATAGTATATTCGAACATTTTTCGAGTTCTTTTGCTGCTATGAACTATATTATTAGACCCATTGACTATAATCACCTTTACAGTTACTATTTTATTCTTTGACAATGGTCAGAAGGTTCTATGACTATGTTATGGATGCTTTTTAAGGTATTTTACCTTTGATTCATGGATAACACCAGGGTTGCATTGTAATCTTCATTACAAAGCCTTGACTTCTCTTTACCTTATTTTGACTTCTCTGTCACAATCGTAAAGCCTTTAATGATATTTGAATTGTTACACATCTTACCATGTTTTTTTCTTTACGTTAACATTGAGAATTGTATCTTGAGCTAAATTTTCCTGTGACTATAATTCTTGTTATGATTTAATGTCATCTTCAAATAACTTGCAACCTTATAATATGAACAGTAAGTCCCATGCTGCTATGTATCCTTTACTATTTTATTTGGTAAGCTCATTGTTAAAATGATTGTCAATGTATTAGAAGGTTGTTCTTGTTGTCATTGATTTTGACCTTTGGATCTCATTGATGATTGCTCTATACACTTAATAAGATTTTTCCTATACTAGGGACTAATATTATTGTCAATAAGGCTACACTAATTTTCTGGTTGTGGATGCATCTCTTTATGCTGCCTCTAATCACTGCTCATCATGTCTTATTACCTTGAATCTTCATGCATAGAGACCTTAGTGTCTTCTCATGGCTCTCTTATTATGATCTCTCCTATCTTTTATTTTGATAAATTATGATGAATATCATTTCATGTGATTAGTACCCATGTCTTTACAACTCTCAATTGCCTTGAATGTCCTTGATAAGATTCATGAAGTACACTATTATATTCTTTCTTAGACCTTAACAAGATGCAATGGTGACTGAAAATAATTTATGCACTATCATTGGACTATTATATCTGAGATACTTTTGTGACTGTGTCTCATCATTGTTTCCAACACTGTCCTTATCTTGTCATGATTTGCCTATATTTTTTCTTCTTAAGAATAGATAGTGACCTCTAAGATCATTGTTTATGATCTTTGTTCTGATATACCATATAGATTCTCTTTTAATCATGGTCTTAGCTATGACTAAGTTGTTGTCATTTGATGCTACTATATTCTGACAATTCTTGCCACTTCATAAACCCACTGTGCTGGTTGTGAGTGCATCTATTATGCATTCATCTTCATGGAGGGTATTCTCTTTAACTATCTTATCCATTGTATCCTTTAACTTTTGTCAACCTATTTGTAATATAGTGAGATACTCTGTTAATACTCTAGGCCTATTGACTATAACTTCCTAAGGTTACTATGTTATCTAAATCTCATGCCTCTTCACTATTCTAACTCATTGGTAATCTTTGTTTGGTCATTGCGTTTAGGTTTTGACAGTGGTAAGTATTTTGTATTCTTATTTCCCCTAGTTAGGGCTTCCTCTCTTCTTTCCAATGCTGGCTACTATTGCTCTAGGACAGTATATTTCCTTGCTAAGAGGGTTGTTAGTATTGAGAACCACTTCTCTATAGCATTCATGACTGCATCTTGCTGGTTAATGACTGTATATTGTTCCAAGGTTGTGTCTAGTGCTTTATTATCATCAAACCTTCACTGTTATTTTGTCATTCACTCCTTATCACTTATTACTGCTATAGGGGCCTTTGTCTCTGTCAAATCAAAAGCATAATAGTCCACTGCTCTTGTGACTGACTTTCATCTTGATGTTAATAGGGCTCTCTCCTATGCTGAGTTGTTATTATTATTCTAAGACCCTATTGGGGTTGTCTGGCCATTTAATATGCTAGTATGGTTCCATTAGACACAAGCACACCATTCATAACAATGATCCTGAAAGTTTCACTATTGTGAATGATGAGTCCCTACTCAATGAAGCAATATTGACATATTAGCATGTTGAGCTCAACTCTTGTGGGAGCCACATTCTACACAACATGCTTAAATATTGAATCATGATAAATCAATGATGAATTAGGCACCTGTTCCTTCACAATGATTAAACAATTTAGCTTAAAAATAAGGAATTATTCCTTCTATTGATGATTTGACCTCCATTATGCATACTTGATCTTGATTAATTATATACAGTTGATATGACTGGATTGAATTGGTAACTCATAGGTTTAAGTTATTCAGTTGTTGATAACATGTGATGATATTTTATATTTCGAGCTCTTAACAAATCTCTTAAGATTTTGCAGGTATACTTGGAGCTAGGAGATGAAGGGTTGATTCTAGAAAGAAGCTAAAGAAGAGTTGAATATAGAGGATCAACCTTCAACCTTTAACAGGCAATGAAGGATATGACATTTCATTATATATTTTTCTCTTCCTATCTTCAGTTGTATATCTTTCTCTCTATGAATGCTTAATGTGGTCCAGTCATTCCCATAGCTCATGTGGGACCCTTAAACACTTTTCTACTTTTAAAGAATGTAACAATAATATTAAAATAATATTGTATGTTTCTCCATATAATGCAACAATATTATGCAATTTTGATGAATTTTGTTATGAACTTTGGATAACATATTGAATTGTGTTTGATATCTTTCATTTCAAATGACACTGAATCGGCATTGAATACATGTACCTTTCACCATTAATAACAATAACTACTCCAAGTCTACCAATTTGAGTAGTGTGCAAAAATTGGTAACAATTAAAATTTCTATTTTTCATTACAGTTGATTTGTATGATGCCCCTTCTTGATACCTTTTGTCCTCTTTATACATTTGGTTATCAAATTTACCTCGTTTGTTCTTTGACCATTTATTTTGTTTGGATGGCTTCTTGTCTTTGCTCACCAAAGCTAAATCTACTTGGTCCATATGTTTCTACCTCTCTTCTTCTTATAGCAGGATACCTACCAAATTGTCAATAAAAAAGATAATTTTTCCTTTGCAATCAAACTAATAATGAAGATGATTATAAAAGGATGGCTAATAGGGAAGCAATGCATGTGAGGGCCTAGTGCAGGCCGTGACCTTCATGAAGGCTTAACGACCTTGCATGCGGCCTTTTTTGGTTGTCCTGTCTGTGGTTTGGTGTGTAGAGTGTGGGCTTTGAGTTTGTAAGGTGTGGTTGTGGAAAGTTGGGGGAGCCGACTAGGTTTTGTGCTAGCTTTTTATTTTTATCTGTGTTCTTTGGCTCTCTTCTGAGCTGGTTTTTTGCTTTCTCATTTTGGGGTGGTTGGCTTTGGGGTTGGTGTTGGGTGTCTGGGTGGAGTTGGGTGTTTTCTTTTTTCTTTTTTCCATGGATCCGTTGCAGGAGAAGCCACTAAGGGTCAAACATACTATGGATTTTCAAGTAGTGATTAGGGATTCATCTTCAAATTGATCAATGTGATTCTTTGATAATAGCTCATATGCTAAGGATGCAGGTGATGGAGGATTTGTGCCTTTCGGGGGTTCTCAGATCTAGAAAGTTAATGGATGCCTCGAATGGTCTAAGGAGAGATCCATTTTGGAAATTCAACCAGAGTCGATTGCTAAAGACATTGAGCATTTTTCGAAGCATGCATTGCTCTGCAAGTTTATAAGAATGTGGGTCTCACTCCAATTTTTGGAGTCTTGGTCGCAGAGGACTTGGTTGCTCAAGGGTGAAATAGAAATAATGCTATTGGAGAACATTTATTTAATGGTGGTGTTCAATTGCATGGCAGATCGCATTAATTTTTTTGAAGGTGAACCTTAATTCCACAATTAGGTAGGCCAGTTTATGAAACCTTGGCATGCAGGTTTCAATCTAATGAAAGAACGTAAAAATTAGGTTTTTGTGTGGGTGCAGCTTACTCAATTTCTAGTGGAATGTTGGCACAATGATATACTACATAATGTGGCCTTGTTGCTGGGAAAATCGGTTGGTTCTTCTTAGAAAACTCAGGATAGGAAGGTAATGACTTTTTCTCATATCTATGTTGAAATTGACTTAAATAACCCTCTTCCAGATTTCTTGGAAATTTGTGCAGGATGATATTCTTAGATCCAATAGTTAGATTATGAAATATTATCATTTTGGTGTCGGCTCTAGCATGAATATGGTGATTTGAAGAGGAGATGCCCAAGGTCAAAACCCTTGAAGTCTCCTTCCATTCAATCTCCTTGTAATCCCACTAGGCCTAACAAAGGCAAGGCAAAAATTTCTAGTGACGGTGTATCTGGTGAGGGTTTTATTCATGTCAAAGGTTGAAATAGAAATAGGGTTTTGAAGAGGTCCTATAAGGATCATCAAGATGAAGATACTTTTAACTGATTTGAAATATTAGATGACCTTATTCAGCAAGAGGTAAATCCAGGTTTGATGGCTATGGAGCATTTAGAAATGTAAGTTGTTCAGGAAGACAATGTTCCAAGTAGTGTGCAAAATTTGTAGATGGATGGTGATTTACAGATGGAAACTATTCTTGGGGTGATGGATTCTAGAAATATTGGTTACCTTGTTAATGGAACAGTTGGTGGGGGGGAGTCAATTATACCATCTGGAAAATCAGACCTTGATCAAACAAAAGGTGGAAAAGCTTCTCCTGCATTGGGGATTCTTCATAAAGAGAAAAAAAAGGAGGTTGTTGAGAAGTCTTCCAAGATTGGAAGGAAAAAAGATGTAGAAAAATAAAGTTGATGGGGGAGTCTCTTATGGAATCTAGAAGTGGTAAAACGTTGGATTCTCACTTCTCTTAACCCCAAAAAAGATCATTCTATCTTGGAATGTAAGGGGCTTGAACAATGACCCTTGACAAGAAGATGTTCAAGATTTGGTGAGAGTTCATTCTCCTGATGTTCTTATCTTACACGAGACTAGGTTGTCTATTGAGAGAATGACTCATTTGTTACCAAAGATATGGGGTGGTGGTGAATGCCAGTGTGTTGGGGCCCATGGTTCTGCTGGGGGTTTGGCCTATTTATGGAACCCTTTGAGGATTCACCCTCTTTGGTGGGTATCTTCTAAGTCTTCCATCTCTTTAGTTTCTTCAAGTCTTCAGATTGGAGAATCTATTCTCATATCTAATATTTATACACCTATTGATTTTTTCGAAAAACAACTTTTATGGGCTCATATTACCACTATCCGGAACCTAGTACCCTTTCATCCATGGATTATGGTAGAGGATTTTAATGCTATTAAAGAGTTGGCTGAGAAAAGTGGTGGTATTGGGAGATTGGAGCCTTTGGATTTCATGCTACAGGAGACCATCTCTATCTTGAATCTAGTGGATGTCAATCCCAATAATGGATAGTTTACTTAGAATAATCAGAGAACATGAGAGAACTGTATCACTGAGAGACTTGATCGATTCCAGGTTTCTTGTTTCTGGGTTGGTGGTGGTTGGACTAATAGCTCTGAAATTTTGGTTTGTCTAGTTCAGATCACTGGCCTATCAAGTTATTGATCTCCTCCTATCGGGTGGCTCATTCTCCTCAATTCAAATTCTAGCTCATGTGGTTACGAGATACTTCCTTACAAGATTATGTGGCTGAATGGGGGAGGGTTGGTAGACTGACATATGGTATAGCTATGTATACCTTTGCTAAAACTCTGCAATTTGTTAAATACCAACTTAAGCAATGGAATCAACAGTGCTTTGGAAATATTGTTCATGCTAAAACTGCTACTCAAGCTGACTTAGATGAAATCACTAGTGAAATTAGGGACTGTGGTTTGTCTAAGTCCTTGTTGCAAGAAGAAGCTAAAGCTTTGAAATTGGTGGAAGAACACAAGTTGAAGTAGGAGATTTATTGGAAACACAAGGCTCATGTGGACTAGCTTTAAGAAGGGGATGAGAATACAACCTTCTTCTTCAACTTGGTGAAAGCGAGAAGGTATGGCAATGTTATTCAAATATTTGTGGATTATAGGGGTGAGCAATATTCTTCTTTACATGATATTTTTAGAGAGGATTTGCAGTACTTTGCTACTCTAATTAGGGAAGATTCTCAGGGAGGCTTTGTTTAGGAATCTCAGGTGCTTTCCTATATTCCCCATTTGGTTACTAGGGAGATGAATGAGTTCCTGATGAGAAATGTTTATATGGAGGAATTGGAGGAGATTATCTTTCATATGAAGAAAGGGAAAGCTCCAGCTCCCAATGGATTCCTGATTGAATTCTTTCAATAATTTTGAGATACTATTAAGATAGATTTATTAGAGGTGGTTTGGGAATCTCAAATGAACAATCAAATGCTTAGGCCTTTGAACTCCACGCTTTTGGCCTTCATCCCCAAATTTGATAGTGCAGATAGGTTATGTTAGAGGAAAAAAGTGGCTTTGTGGAAGATTAGAAAATCTTGGATGGAGTTGTTGTTGTTACGAAGACCATCCATTCCATGGCAGCTTCCAGAGAGAAGGCTATGTTCATCAAGCTAGATATGGAAAAGGCTTATGATAGAGTTTGGTGGTCCTTTCTTTGAAAAGTTCTGGGAGCTTTTGGCTTTGCAGTGGAGTGGATTCAATGGGTAATGAGTTGTCTTACGTCTACCTCTTTTTCGGTTTTAGTCATTTGGGAGAACATTGAGATTTTTGGGGCTTCTCGGGGACTTCGAGAAGGGGATCTTTTCTCTCCTTATTTGTTTCTTCTTATGGTAAAAGGTCTTCGAAGATTGGTAAATAAGAATGTTGATTTGGGTCTGATCCTTGGATGGAGGTGGGGAACAAGTTTTCCTCCATAGTCCCACCTTCAATTTGTCAATGACACTTCTTTCATGGGTAGTTGTTAGTATTCACAGGGGACTGGATGTTTATCTCATTTCTTTTTCCTAGTTGATTAATGAAGATAAGTTCTCAATTTTATTCTTCAACACACTAGAGGCTATTCAGAGGAGGATTGCTCATATCTTGAGATTTTAGATTGGATCTCTCCCTTTGATCTACCTAGGCATCCCAATCTCTTCGAGTAAGCTTCCTAGAGAGTCTTTGTAGGAAATTCTTCATAAATTTAGTGCTAAAGTTAATCATTGGATGCATAGATGGTTGTCCTTTACCAAAAGAGTTCAACTTCTTAAGTCTCTAGTTCAGGCCCTCCTGCTCTATATGGGTATGCTTCAGGTGGCTCTGATGGGATTTGTTAGAAATTTGGATTATATGGTGCGATAGTTCTTATGGGCAGGCAATTTGTCTTCCTCTAAATGGAGCCTTATCATATGGGATATTGTGTGTTGCCCGAGATGGTTTGGTGGTCTTGGTTTGAGACATTCAACTTTGGTTGGGGTGGCTTTAGTTGCTAAGTTGTATTGTAGGTCATGTGTGGAGCAGGACTAGATCTGGGCTAGGATCTTGTTGCATAAGTATCTTCCTAGGATTTCGAGGGAGGAATTCCCCCGTTACCCTCTGGTGGGAAAAGGATCAATATTCTGGGAAACATTGAAGAAGGGGGGCTACCTTGATTGAGTAAGATTTATTTTGGATATGTACGATGGAGATAGAGGCACTTTTTTGGTCTAACTCTTGGGATGGCTTTCCCTCCATTATTTCATAGTACCCAAATTTGATGGCCCTTTGTCAATGGTTTCTTGAGGTAGGGTGGAGAAGAGTGAGTGACTTTAAATTATTTCATCCTTGTGGTCAGTTGGAGGTTGCTAGATGGAAAGTTTCGAGTGAGTGGCCAACAGTTGGTTTGGAGGGAGATTATGTTTAGCTTCATAATATCATACCAAGTAGACATTGTATCTCTCTTAAGGAAAAAGATAGCCTTGCTTGGCATTTGAATCCTAAGCGGGTTTATATGGTTACAAGTGGGTATCAAGAATTGGTGGCTCAAAGGCAGAATGGAGGGGAGGTTCAATGGTGGAAGTATGTGTGGAAAAAGTTCTCTTGGCCAAAGTGTAACTGTTTTGTGTGGACTTTGGCTTGGAATAGATTCTTGACATGGGATAATATTCAAAAGCAGGGATTTCAAGGCCCTTCAATTTGTGTTTTGTGTTGTTCTAATGAAGAGGACTCCCTACATCTGTTCTTTCATTTCCCCTTCTCTAAGAAGATTTGGCACCTCTGGTGGGATGCTTGGAAACATCCTTGTGTCCATGCCATGTCCCTTGTGGAGTTATGGAATATCTTGGGCAAGCCTCCTACTATTTCTTCATTTCTTCAGATTGTGTGGGCGTATTGGGCCTACTTTCATTCCTTGATAGTTATTCCTAGAGAGGAGTCACATGATTTTTTGGGGGCAAAGGTTATTGGTTGAAAAACCATGGCACAAAACCATAGGGATGATTCAGGAGACACTGGAGGCTAAATTTGAGGTGATGCTCCCACTTGATAGAAAACATAAGATATTATAGATAGATTAGGTATTCAAGGATTGTCTTCTGTCTATCCATGTATTAGAAGAGATAGATGTGCAAAGAGAAAGTCCATAGGGAGGGTAGATGGTAATCTCCTCATGAGAACTTTTTAAAGATCAACACTGATGTATCCTCTCATGCCAATCCTAGCTCAATTAGGATTGGAGGTATAGGTAGAAACTCTTTCGGAGAGGTGGTGTTCTTCTTCTCTTTCCATAAAGAGTAGCAGGATAATAACTTTATGGAGGGGTTAGTGATTATGTTTGCTTTTGAGCGTGATTATTCTATAAGATGGCGACAGGTTATTTGTGAATCCAATTCAATAGATTATCTTAGAGGAACAAAGTGGCTTTGTGGCAAATCAAAAAATCTTGGATGGAGTTGTTGTTGCTACGGAGACCATCCATTCCATGGCAGCTTCGAGAGAGAAGGCTATGTTCATCAAGCTAGATATGGCAAAGGCTTATGATAGAGTTTGGTGGTCCTTTCTTCGAAAAGTTCTGGGAGCTTTTGGCTTTGCAATGGAGTGGATTCAATGGGTAATGAGTTGTCTTACATCTACCTCTTTTTCAGTTTTAATCATTGGGGAGAACACTAAGATTTTTGGGGCTTCTTGAGGACTTCAAGAAGGGGATCTTTTCTCTCCTTATTTGTTTCTTCGTATGGTAAAAGGTCTTCGAAGATTGGTAATTAAGAATGTTGATTTGGGTCTGATCCTTGGATGGAGGTGGGGAACAGGTTTTCCTCCATAGTCCCACCTTCAATTTGTCAATGACACTTCTTTCATGGGCACTTGTTAGTATTCACAGGGGACTGGATGTTTATCTCATTTCTTTTGCCTAGCTGATTAATGAAGATAAGTTCTCAATTTTATTCTCCAACACACTAGAGGCTATTCAGAGGAGGATTGCTCATATCTTGAGATTTTAGATTGGATCTCTCCCTTTGATCTACCTAGGCATCCCAATCTCTTTGGGTAAGCTTCCTAGAGAGTCTTTGTAGAATATTCTTCATAAATTTAGTGCTTAAGTTAATCATTGGATGCATAGATGGTTGTCCTTTGCCAAAAGAGTTCAACTTCTTAAGTCTCTAGTTCAGGCCCTCCTGCTCTATAGGGGTATGCTTCAGGTGGCTCTGATGGGATTTGTTAGAAATTTGGATTATATGGAGCGATAGTTCTTATGGGTAGGCAATTTGTCTTCCTCTAAATGGAGCCTTGTCATATGGGATATTGTGTGTTGCCCAAGATGGTTTGGTGGTCTTGGTTTGAGACATTCAACTTTGGTTGGGGTGGCTTTAGCTGCTAAGTTGTATTGGAGGTCATGTGTGGAGTAGGACCAGATCTAGGCTAGGATCTTGTTGCATTAGTATCTTCCCAGGATTTCGAGGGAGGAATTCAACCGTTACCCTCTGGTGGGAAAAGGATCAATATTCTGGGAAACATTGAAGAAGGGGGGCTGCCTTGATTAAGGAAGATTTATTTTGGATATGTATGATGGAGATAGAGGCACTTTTTTGGTCTAACTGTTGGGATGGCTTTCCCTCCATTATTTCACAGTACCCAAATTTGATGGCCCTTTGTCAATGGTTTCTTGAGGCAGGGTGGACAAGAGTGAGTGACTTTAAATTATTTCATCCTTGTGGTCAGTTGGAGGTTGCTAGATGGAAAGTTTCGAGTGAGTGGCCAACAGTTGGTTTGGAGGGAGATTATGTTTAGCTTCATAATATCATACCAAGTAGACATTGTAGCTCTCTTAAGGACAAAGATAGCCTTGCTTGGCATTTGAATCTGAAGTGGGTTTATATGGTTGCAAGTGGGTATCAAGAATTGGTGGCTCGAAGGCAGAATGGAGGGGAGGTTTAATGGTGGAAGTATGTGTGGAAAAAGTTCTCTTGGCCAAAGTGTAACTGTTTTGTGTGGACTTTGGCTTGGAATAGATTCTTGACATGGGATAATATTCAAAAGCAGGGATTTCAAGGCCCTTCAATTTGTGTTTTGTGTTGTTCTAATGAAGAGGACTCCCTACATCTGTTCTTTCATTTCCCCTTCTCTAAGAAGATTTGGCACCTCTGGTGGGATGCCTGGAAACATCCTTGTGTCCATGCCATGTCCCTTATGGAGTTATGGAATATCTTGCCCAAGCCTCCTACTATTTCTTCATTTCTTCAGATTGTGTGGGTGTATTGGGCCTACTTTCATTCTTTGATAGTTATTCCTAGAGAGGAGTCACGTGATTTTTTGGGGGCAAAGGTTATTGGTTCAAAAAGTGTGGCACAAAACCATAGGGATGATTCAGGAGACACTGGAGGCTAAATTTGAGGTGATGCTCCCACTTGATAGAAAACATAAGATATTATAGATAGATTAGGTATTCAAGGATTGTCTTCTATCTGTCCATGTATTAGAAGAGGTAGATGTGCAAAGAAGAAAGTCCATAGGGAGGGTAGATGGTAATCTCCTCATGAGAACTTTTTGAAGATCAACACTGATGTATCCTCTCATGCCAATCCTATCCCAACTGGGATTGGAGGTATAGGTAGAAACTATTTCAGAGAGGTGGTGTTCTTCTTCTCTTTCCATAAAGAGTAGCAGGATAATAACTTTATGGAGGGGTTAGTGATTATGTTTTCTTTTGAGCGTGCTTATTCTATAAGATGGCAACAGGTTATTTGTGAATCCGATTCACAAGATATTGTGACTTTTTTTATTAATCAGAAGATGATTGATGTTAATTGGCAACTTTTTTGGGTTGTTCAATAGATTCTACATATCAGCTCTAGGATGGAGAATGTGTCCTTTGTCCATATTCCATGTGGAAGGAATAGAGTTGTTGATTGTTTGGCTAAATGGGCTTCTGATAATATCGATAATTGGAGGATTGAGGGGTGGGGGCATCTATCCCTTGTTTATAGTCAGGAATTGGAGAAGATCCTTGCAGAGGATATTGGTGGATATGGTAATGGGTGAGGTTGTTTCTTGTTCTAGGTGGTGCTATTTCACCATTTATTTTGGAGCTTTGGCTCCCTATTTTTCTTGTAATGTTTATTTCTGAATTTCAATAAATTTTTTACCCCTTCTATTCAAACTAGTAATGAAGACATGATAATGAATAATAATTTTATTCAATGTAACTACTACTAGATCATTATTAGAGACTTCTTCACCAATATCAGTTAATTTATCTCATAGCTCCTTAACTCTCAATATATAATCACTAATATTTTGATTAAAACTAATTTTCTCTTAAAAAAAATATAAATTGTTTGTGTTTGTAGTCTCATACAAACTTTTTAAACCCATCAACATATCCTTAGAAGTAGTAATTTCTCTTATATAAAGTATTATTGAAACGTTTATTGACATGCGCAAGAGAATCTTAGCTTTAAATTCTCTTTTCTTCCAATATTTAATAGCATCATGTCTTGTTGTAAGTTTATCCTTAGTACCATTTAAGATGATCCAAACATTGTATCCTTGCATTAAAGTCTACATCTTGAACTTCCAATTAACATAATTGGAACCATCTAACATATTTAATTCGGTCTTTCTAATTACCTTAGACATTGTCACAGTCAACACTCTTCAAACTCACAATAAGGCTTAGCTCTACCTCTTTGCCCTCAATTTCCAACTATAATAATAGCACTTCAGCTCGTCTTAGACTACAACAACAATATTCAACAAGTAGTGTGTCCTATTGCAAATTCAAATATTTTCTTAGTGGAAAGAAAAAATCATAGGTCTTTCATATGCATCACTATGAAAAGAATTCAGACATGGATTTGATACCCAAAAAAAAAATCAAACACATTAAACAATTGAGATTCTTTGAACAAGTTGTGGATTCAAGAAACAAAATAACTATTAAAGCATATGATGACAAAGAACACTCATCGAAAGGCACAACAACCTTGCCTCTAAGTGTTGGACCAGTCACAAAGGATGTATTTTGTCAGGTCCTTGATTTAGATCTCACATACAATATACTTTTGTTGTAATGCCCCTCCATGCCTTGCATGTGAGACTTGCTACTTTGACTAGATAGACAATGTTTTCAAGCTTTATGTTTGGTTTATTTCATTGTTCTATGCTTCTAGATACATTCATGTGATTCATGTTATTGGACTATTTTAACATGTTTCTATTTCTGAATATAATTATTATTTATTTCATTTGAGATAAATGTATTGATGTTTATGGATTTTATGTGTAGAATAGATTTTTGTTGTATTGTTTTCTTCAGGTAGGGTGAAAGGAATGATTTCATATTACTCATTTGTGAGCTGCATGCGGCATCATGATTTCCTTCCACTAGATGGGATTAGAGATATATATTTATATACGTATGTCTGTATAAAACATTGATTTGGTGTAGGATTGCAAGTACCAAACATCGACTCCACCTAGCTCCACAACTCTGAGTGCCTTATTAATTCTCAATGATGGTAAAAGCAGATAGTACATGGCCCAAATTATACCTAGCCATAGCCATTGTCCTAACCTAGGGACAATTACCTAGTTTTTATATTTTATCCTATCAGATTTGTCATGTGGAGAACACCTAATTGTCAGTGGTAAGTCTTATTTTGATGTTGACATTATTTTATGGTTTATTCGAGTGTGTTCGACTTTATGTTATTTTAATTATTATTAATATTAATAATTTCCTAAGCATTGTAAATTAAATTAATAATTAATTAATGATTATTATTGTTTCAAATGTAAATTTGATTTAATAAATATATTCTTATTATTTAAATATAATTTATTTATTATTTGTTATTTTTTATTTATTATTTATTATTGTGCATGTGCTCTTTTTATTGTGGAGACTATTTATTCTATTATTTTGGATAATTATATTTAAATTAAAATTAATTATTTAATGTTGGGAATTATTTATTAGGATTTGTTATTTTATTAGTTGTAATTTTAAATGATTTAATATTTTATTATTTTTTTTGAGTGGGAGTTAGTTAATTATTTATTCTTTTGAGTGATTTATTACTCTTAAATGAATTATTGTTTATTTACTTCTTATTATTTTATTGGATTGTTATCTATGTAAGTGGATGTGACCATTAGTTCTATTTTTAGTGGATTATTATATTTTAATTGGAAATAATTAATTATTATTTCTTACATGTCAAGAAAGAGTTATTTATTTTTATGGGATTTGTGATTGGTGATTCGATATTTCTTTATTATTATTTAGATTTTATTTTGGAATTAATTTAATATTATTGATTTATTGATTTAATGTGATATTTTTTAAGATTGGGGTTTTTCTTTTCTTTTTTATCTTTATTTAGGTAATTGAGTTTTATTTATTGTGTCTTCATGAGAGTTGATTTTGTTGTTACTATTATTATTCTTTTTTGATGTTTCGAGAGACGAATTTTTATTGCAGCTTTGTGAAGAATTTTTAGAGTATGAATTTGAGGAGAGGGATTTGCAGTTATCAGTTTAACTTTGGATTTGCATTGAACATGGTTTAGAATTATCAAGCTTAATTGGTTTGAGATTTGCATTGAATGTGGTTTAGATTTATCAAGCTTGATTGGTTTGGAGTCTTGGTTGTGGTTAAAGCTACAGATTGGAATAAAAAGAGTTAAACTGCAATCCATTGCATACAAAATAGCAAAGAAGAACCTAAAATATAACTTTCATTAATGAAATAAATGAAATAAATTAAAATAAAATAATAAAATAATAAACAGTATCACATTAAAATATGATGATTTTCTTGCGGTTAGGGTGGTCAGACAGAGTTATCTTTCTTTCATCAACTAGATTTATTAAGATTCTATTTGACCCACCATGATCTTGCACATAACCATATGTTACATAATTAGTTCAATGGTTGTTTTTGGTTTAGACTTAGATTTTCATACTTATTTAATTATTTATTTATTTTGAGCTATTTAATTAATGAAATTAATATAGAATGACCTACATTTAGCATGGTTAATATTGTTTTATTACATGCATACCTTTAAGGGAAATTTAATAGGATGAAAAGAATATAATGTCATTAAAATAGCTTCTTTTGGTTTTCATGTCCATGTTTAAACTAGTCTTGTTGATGTAATATTTCATCCTAGGTAGATTCGATATGTATTAAATCATTTTTTTGATGCTTTATAACTCAAGACATTTTATTGCTTAAATATGTATTTGCATCATAGAGACAAAATTGTATATAATGAACATCCTCAAGGCTATGATAATTATTTTGGCTTAAATAAATTGAGGAAAAAGGGATTTAAATTTTATCATTCGCTTGAAAATAAGAAAGTTTGAATATTGAGATAAGTTCTTGTACTATAAAAACTAATAAAATCTCATTCTCCTCTTATATAAAATATAGAGTATTTATTAGATTCCTAGTAGATGACCTATGTGTAAGATTGTTATTGCCTTATCTTTGTTAATTAGTCAAATCAATTAGTTAGACCAAGTTAACCATTTTTACCATCCTTGCTAATATTTCACTTATAATTCATGAAATATTTTAGAATAATTGTGATTTAAATGCTTATCTAAGCTTAGCCATGCTTTTGTGAGCTTATATATGTGATTGATAGATTTTGTACTATACGTGCCATGTTGTTGTTTGTAGGCTTTCAAGAGTAAGCTTAGGTCAAGGGGGGAGGATGTAATGCCCCTCCATGAATTGCATCTAAGACTTGCTACTTTGACTTGATAGACTATGTTTTGAAACTTTATGTGTGGTTTTTTTCATTGTTATGTGTTTCTGGATACATTTATGTTTCCGAATATGATTACTGTTATATTTCATTTGAGAAAAACATATTGATGTTTATAGATTTTAAGTGTAGAGTAGATCTTTGTTATATTTTTTCCTTAGGGTAGGGGGGAAGGAATGATTATGTATTACTCATTCGTGAGCTCCATACGACATCACAATTTCCTTTCACTAGATGGGGTCAGAGATATATATGTATATATGTGTAGACATCTAAAAATGGTCAACGCTTGTGGAGTCATACTTTAACATTTGTGCATTGCCTTACTTTAGCGTTCTTGCATCGCATTAACATTTCTTCTATGTTGCGCATTTGGTCTTTATCATTTGTGAGCATCGAGTCCTTCTTCTGCATTCCTCATTTTTCTCACATTCGAATTATGTCTTGTCGATAGCAATCTTCAGTCATGATTTTGGTCGATCTTATCCTGTCGCATCATGGTGCATGCTCATTTATCACCATTTTGGGCATTGTCAATCCTAATCGATGATAGAATTAGGGTTTTGTCCTCTTGTCAATCTTTCAATCATCTTTAGCTTGTTAGTAATCATTTGCGATTCTCAACTTGTCAATCTCATCATTTTGCGATCGATTCGTCATTGATCCTTGTCCTTGTCAATCTCGTCATTTTGCGATCGATTCATCATCGATCCTTGCCCTTGTCAATCTTGTCATTTTGCGATCAATTCGTCATCAATCCTTGTCCTTGTCAGCCTTGTCATTTTGCGATCAATTCGTCATCGATCCTTGTCCTTATCAATCTTGTCATTTTGCGATCGATTCGTCATCAATCCTTGTCCTTTTCAATCATGTCAATTTGGATCGATTAGTCATTGTTCCTCATCAATTGGCACCTAATAATTTGATCTCCTTGTCAATCTTGGTCAATTTGTCATTGATTTTTGTCAACCAATCTCAATCATTTATCAACATTGGTCCTTTGTCAATCAGAATCATGATCGAACCTACATTAATTTCTTGTTGTCTTGACCTAATTCCTTGTCCTCTTATTTCTAGGGTTTTATGATTTGTTCATTTAATCCTTTTCTTCTTCTTTGTGGGCTAAATAAATCTATTTGTTCAGTCCTAGGTCTCTTTCGTGAATTAATTAATTTATGAAAACCTATTAATTAATTCACCTAATTTCTATTTCATCTTTTTCCTCAATTTTCTAATTTGCTAATTCTCCTATTTCCTAATTTCTATTTCACCTATTTTCTTTAATTTTTCTAATATTTCCCCTAATTTCATTCCCTCATTTTCTCCTATGTTTATGCTTCCATTTGTTGAAATCATGGAGGCTATTTTCTCTCTTCCCTTTTGTCATGGGAATGGCATTTCAATCTTATCATAATTTGTCATACATCTTGCATAGCAACTTGTCATAATTTGTGCATAATTTGTCATACACCTTGCATAGAAAATGTCACACATTTGTCATAATTTTGCCATTCTTGATTTGAATTTCCTTTCAAAGCTCTTCATGCTAATCTTGTCCTCTCTCCAATTTGTCTATAAATTGGATGATTTTCTTCAATGAAAGGCAATCAATCACATTTTCGAGTAACCTTATACTGCAAATTTCATCAAGAACTTGCTTTCCACTTGCATTTTGCACTTGTAGGTGAGATCCAAGTGTATTTCTCCTATTTTCTTTAATTTGATGACAATTGGTAGGTTAGAGTCCTAAGTGATTTTCCTGAGACGATCGAAATCATACACCAATGTCTAGCAATGGCTCATCCATCCAGAAAGAAATTGACCCTCAATTTTCCTCCACTTCCCCTCCCATTCCATCATATTTTGAAGTTTCACAAGAGCAATTTACACCATCGCCTCCAAATGATGTATCAAATAATGCATCCTCCCAAGGATTGTTTGCCACAGAAATATATGCTAATCAAATCATTTATACAAATCCCTTGTACTATTTGGAAATACAAGATTTAATGCCATCAAATGCTTCTCTTTTAGAGAGTCCCATTCAAATTCCATCCCCTTTATGCCAAAGCATTAATCCCTTGCCAAAATCCCCCATGCATATCCAAAGTCCATCCCCATGTCAAGAGGATAATTTAGAGCATGAAGAAACGTGTCTTGAAATAGATGAAGATCAAGATCTTGAAACCTTATCATCCCCTCCAATTGTTGACCAAGATCCCATGTTCCCAGACACTCACAATGATTCACTTATTCCCGTCCATTCTATCCAAGAACACAATGTCCTTTCAAATCCCATTGACATTCTGCTTCCTAAGAAAGATCAAGATATCCCTTCCATCCTTTCCGATGATCCCATTAAAAGTCAAGAGCAAAGGAACTTTAAAGAGGATTCCAATGATCTTCCTCCTTGTCAAGATCAAATTATTCCTTTAAATCCTCCACAAGATCCTTTTGTTCCTCCATCTCCTTGTCTTAATGCTCCATATACACTCCAAGATCACATTTCTTGATGATCCCATTATTTCTCCCATTCCATCTCTTGAAGAGCCTGTCATTGAACCATGTCCACTACACAATCCTAGTCCCCCTCATGATCCTAATCCCCCTCATGATTCAAACATGTCAGTGCAAGATGTTCATGAACCCTCAACATGCATAATGGATTCTTCCACTTTGGTGCAATCTGATCCACTTCAAGATCTCATTATTTCTCTTATATCATATCCACCTCACAATGGAATCGCGTCTTCTTCCCAAAGAAAAGAGTATCCTACAAGTCAAGATATTCATAAAGGCAAAGGAGTAGATCTCCATAAGCAAGAATCCCTTCATGTTAAAGAAAATATTAAGGGTCATGGCCTCAGTGAAATTCCTCAAGACATGGGTACCCCTACTAAATCCAAGCATACACCTTCCCCATCATACTTTCCATCCATCTTAGGTCCTTATATTCCTTCGTCCTCTATGCAAGGTCAGCAAAGGCACAAATCCTTGAGTAAATTTCATCCATCCAAAAGAACTCCATTTCATTCATATCCATCCATGCATTCCTTTCCCCCTCCAAGCAATTTGGATGCCAAGTATAAACGTCATAAGTCTAGCAATCCACATGTATTCAAGGATCAACATGTCCAATATAATCGACATGTCAAAACAAAGAACAATATGATCTATAAAGAAAAAGAAATATCCAAAAGGCCACAAAGGCCCACTAAGAAAAATCAAGCAAAGTTAAAATCTATATGGATTCCTAAATCCCTTGTGTTGGCAATGCACTCCAAGGAACCACAAAATCATGAAAAATAAAAAACCATGTGGATCCCTTAGCAGCTTCTTGAAGCACAAAAATAAAAATCCAACTTGGCATCCAAAATTGATATTCCTCCATTCAACCCTCTCAAATTTGTTCCTCCATCACCTTCTTCATCCATTTTGGGCCCTTATGTCCCAAAATCCCAAGCTATTCCTCCATCCAAATCTCACAATCTGAGATCCATTTTTCCTCCATCAGTTCATCACCCCTCAAGGTGTGTGCCAATGTTGATCTTGCCTTCATTTCCATCCACTGAAGCCCAATTCTTCCAATACCCTCTCTATTATCCAATGCATATTTTCCATCCTTCCATCCCTCTGGTCCAATCCTTTGCATAAATCCTTGCCTTAGTTTCATCTCTTTTTCCATGTCCTTATCCTACCAACGTCTTTGAGCATACTTTTAAAGGTCATGGCCCATTTTTTTTTGTTAAGGCTAATATCCAAACAAAAAGATGTTTGAGTCCTTCTTCCATCCCCTATCATGTCTCCATTTTCGACTAAAATGTCAAAATCCAAAAAAAAAAAAAAGTGAGAATAAAGAAAAAGAAAAAAAAAGTAAAGAAAAAATAATTCGTCCACTAGAGAAAACTTGACAAATAGGCGCCTTGGGAAAGTACCGTGATGAAAACCTGGCAAAAAGGCGTCATGCGTAATCTATGAAATTCTTGTATACCGTACTTGGGGACAGGTTTTATCCTATCATATCTTTTTGTCCTTCATTGTTCCATTATCCTATCGAACCCCTGTCATTACCCTTCATATCCTATTGTCCCTCATGTCCAGTTTCCCTTTCCACCTTTGATCTTGACAAGGCTAAGGATCGTCATGAGCATCATGCATCTTGTTTGCAGCTTTTAGTCTATCATAGCTTTTGGTATTTATCTATTTTCTTATTACGACCTTTCATCCATATTCCCTAGGTTATTGCAACTTTCTGCCACTATCCCTTAGCCTACCCTGACCTTCAGTCCATGTCCCTTATCCATTCTTGGTCTTGCTTATCCTATCCATATCTTATCACTATCCATACACTCTTTTTCATTCCTTGATCTTGATCTGACATAAGGACGTAAAATTTAAACATAGTTTCAAAAACCTCTTGACATGTCCCTCATGCCATGTTCCTGCTTTACATTGTCATATCTAGTCTCTTGTACCATCATGCAATAGCCCTTGAAAATTGCATCCGTATTGTCTCCATGATAAAAGGCCTTTGTCTTCCCTCTATCCACCAACATTTCAGAAAGCCTATTTATTCACTTGTCATATTCCTTGCCTTGCTAGACACTGGGGGCAAAATCATAAAAATTGAAATATGTCCTAAAATAATAATTAAAAAAAATTTAAAAAAAATCCTAAAAACATTCAAAAACATCAAAAAAATCATGTGTTCATTTTCAGCTAAAATGTAAAATTCCAAAAAAAATCAAATAATGTCCTGAAAATATCCCTAAAAATCATATAATGTCCTGAAAAAAATCATAAAAATCATATAATGTCCTGAAACAAATCCCTAAAAATCAAATAATGTCCTGAAAAAATCCCTAAAAATCAAATAATGTCCTAAAAAAATCCCTACAAAGTCAAATAAAGTCCTGAAAAACGAACAAAAAAAAAATTGTAAAAAACTCGAAATTCCTACAAAGTGAAAAACATTAAAATCCAAAAACAATTTCTTTGGCATTTTGTATTTTGTCAATAAATGGTCCCCTTTGTGCATAGATAGATCGCTGAGCATACATCCAACATCAATCTATCAAACATTGTGCTTTAATGAAATCACGCATTAACAGATGAACTGTTCGACCAAGCGAGTATTCAACCTAATCGTAGTTGTCACATCAATCCAAATAGCATCAACGTTACCATTGGTCCTTGTCAACATTATGATAGGTCTTATATAGGGTGTGGTATTCTTGAAACAAGACTGTGTCCTGTCTTCGATAGGGTACCGCATTCCGTAAAACCGGACAGCAAGATCATTCTTGTTTTCCACTTTTGACAATGATGATCAGACTATTTGTTTGACTTGATTGAATTTGTGTGTCTTATCTTTTTACTGATTTATCTTTGGCTTCAATCATGTTCCTATGTTGCTCAATGATGTCACTAAGTGATTTAGAGTGACTGGGATGGTTCATGGTCCCTTTCCTTTTTTTGTTGTGTTTGTTGTTTGTGGAATGTATGTCACAAACTGGGGCAACTATATCATTGGGTGTCTGTGATAAGTACGGTCGCTTTGTGAATGCCGCACAGACCTCGACCCTTGATGTATGCACCCTAGGATGCTTCACTCATTCCTTGTGTGCGATGTGTCTATCTTTTGCAAAAGGGGTTGCATTCCACCTCTGGCCTTCAATGCCATGTTGCTCTGCATCTGCTTTGCTACATTAAATAAAGGTTCTCACCTACTTATGTGCATTTGTGAAAGCAAGTTTTCCTTCATCTCTAACTGTACTCTATCTAATTTCTTTTTACTAACATTTCTTCCGTTAGTCTTGGCAGTCCATTCGAACCTATCATCTTCTGTCATTCTCATCGATCACTTGGCCTCTTTTCTAGATTTTTCTGGCCAATTCCTCGAGGGGGCATGCATATGTCATTGTTATTGTCTGGGGCATTTTCATTATTGTTCTTTGAAACAACGCTTAGAATCGCATTGTCTCAAAGAGGGGCAAAATGTAGACATTTAAAAATGGTCAATGCTTGTGGAGTCATACTTTAACATTTGCGCATTGCCTTATTTTAGGGTTCTTGCGTCGCATTAACATTTCTTCTATGTTGCGCATTTGGTCTTTATCATTTGCGAGCATCGAGTCCTTCTTCTGCATTCCTCATTTTTCTTGCTTTCAAATTAGGTCTTGTTGATAGCAATCTTCAGTCATGATTTTGGTCGATCTTATCCTGTCGCATCATGGTGCATGCTCATTTATCATCATTTTGGACATCGTCAATCCTAATCGATGATAGAATTAGGGTTTTGTCCTCTTGTCAATCTTTCAATCATCTTTAGCTTGTTAGTAATCATTTGCGATTATCAACTTGTCAATCTCATCATTTTGCATTCGGTTCGTCATTGATCCTTGTCCTTCTCAATCTCGTCATTTTGTGATCGATTCATCATCGATCCTTGTCCTTGTCAATCTTGTCATTTTGCGATCGATTCATCATCGATCCTTGTCCTTGTCAGCCTTGTCATTTTGTGATCAATTCGTCATCGATCCTTGTCCTTGTCAATCTTGTCATTTGTGATCGATTCATCATCGATCCTTGTCCTTTTCAATCATGTCAATTTGGATCGATTAGTCATTGTTCCTCATCAATTGGCGCATATCAATTTGATCTCCTTGTCAATCTTGGTCAATTTGTCATTGATTTTTGTCAACCAATCTCAATCATTTATCAACATTGGTCCTTTGTCAATCAGAATCATGATCGAACCTACATTAATTTCTTATTGTCTTGACCTAATTCCTTGTCCTCTTATTTCTAGGGTTTTATGATTTGTTCATTTAATCCTTTTCTTCTTCTTTGTGGGTTAAATAAATCTATTTGTTTAGTCCTAGGTCTCTTTCATGAATTAATTAATGGATGAAAACCTATTAATTAATTCACCTAATTTCTATTTCATCTTTTTCCTCAATTTTCTAATTTGCTAATTTCTCCTAATTCCTAATTTCTATTTCTCGTATTTTCTTTAATTTTTCTAATATTTCCCCTAATTTCATTCCCTCATATTCTCCTATGTTTATGCTTCCATTTGTTGCAATCATGGAGGCTATTTTCTCTCTTCCCGTTTGTCATGGGAATGGCATTTCAATCTTGTCATAATTTTTCATACATCTTGCATAGCAACTTGTCATAATTTGTGCATAATTTGTCATACACCTTGCATAGAAAATGTCACACATTTGTCATAATTTTGCCATTCTTGATTTGAATTTCCTTTCAAATCTCTTCATGCTAATCTTGTCCTCTCTCCAATTTGTCTATAAATTGGATGGTTTTCTTCAATTAAAGGGAATCAATCACATTTTCGAGTAACCTTATACTGGAAATTTCATCAACAACTTTCTTTCCACTTGCATTTTGCACTTGTAGGTGAGATCCACATCAAATTAGGAGGTGAAAGAAGAACAATGGAGCCAAATGAAGGAGATATATGGATTGGTTTGCTTCGATTTCATTTGATTTGAATATCTTGTCTTTATGTCTTCATTGATTGGATTAGGATTGCTTTCATAGCAGCTTTAGGTTTTGTGGTTGTCCTAATTGCTATTATTTTGATGATTTTCAATTTCCTGATCTACAATATGTATGTCTATATACAACATGTTTTGGTTGAGGATTGCAGGTACCAAACATTGTCTCCACTGGCTCCATAGGTCTGAGTGTGTCTTATTAATTCCCAATGGTGGTAAAAGGAGATAGTACGAAGCTCAAATTATACCTAGCCTTAGCCATTGTCCTAACCTAGGGACAATTACCTAGTTTTTATTCTATCTTGTCGGAATTGTCATGTGGACAACATCTAATTACCCAATTGTCAATGGTAAGTCCTATTTTGATGTTGGCATTATGTAATGATTTATTCAAGTGTGTTGGATTTTATGTTCTTTTAATCATTATTATTAATATTAATTATTCCCTAAGCATTTTAAATTAAATAAAATATTAATTAATGATTATTATGGCTTTAAATGTAATTTTGATTTAACAAAAAAAAATTTATTATTGAAATGATTTATCATTAATTAAATAAATATTATTTATTTATTATTTTTTATTTGTTATATATTATTTATTATTGTGCATGTGCTATTTTTATTGTGGTGAATAGTTGTTCTATTATGATGTATAATTGTATTTAAATTAAAATTAATTATTTAATGTTAGGAATTATTTATTAGAATTTGTTATTTTATTATTTATGATTTTAAATGATTTATTATTTTATTATTCTTTTTGAGTGGGGAGTTGGTTAATTATTTATTATTTATTCTTTTGAATGATTTATTATTCTTAACTGAATTGTTGTTTATGTATTTCTTATTATTTTATTAGATTGTTATCTATTTCAGTGGGTGTGACCATTAGTTCTATTTTTTTAATAGATTATTATATTTTAATTGAAAATAATTATTATGCCGAGAGAGGTAACCTACAATGCCACCCACCCTTTTCTAACGGATTAAACAAAAAAGAATTGATTGGCATTCCTAAAGTTACAAATGAAATCTTGTTGCATTGTAAACCAAATGGAATCATAGTGCACTATAACGAAGGTGAGGCGGTTCAATCAGAAATGCATGCGAGAATTGGAAATGCAAAAGCCATTTCTAAATGTGTTGGCATAATCATGTATCATGCTGGTGAAAATAAAATCTATTAAACTCCTCCCCATTTTCCTGCCTGCTCAGTTGGCAGATTTAATAAAGGTGAGCAGGTAGAATCAGAAGGGAAATACATAAGATCGGGTTTTTTAAACCAAAATAATTTGTTTCTTTGATCTCTCAAGGTCTATCTCATTTTTATTTATGTCATGCAGTGGAGAACGATGAGGGTATTCAAAAGTCAGGTTAGCAAGAGTCAGGTTGGCGCTTATAAAACAAAGAAATATCACCATGGCATACAAGTTTTAAGAATGGTGCAAATCTCATTTCATTTTGTTCTATTTACTAGCACTTGCATCTATAAGAGGTTCAAGGATAAGTCAATAGGATATAAAATATAATTTAGAACATGTGGTTTGTTAGCATGGAACATTTTATCAAAATATTGAACATCCAACAAATTAAATTGTTAGGTTCTTAAGACTTTCTATCTAAAATTATGAGGACCTCATCCCTTATAAATATTGAAGAACACCAACACTACAACTAAACCACCAACATTAAATTAGTTTATGATTTGACATTAAAAAATTTATTAAATTTATAAAGATTAATTTATTAAAGTAATGAAATTTATTAAAATTTATTGTTAATTATTTTTAATTCATGGATGTTAATTTATTAAAGATAATTATCAAAGTTATTTAATTTATTTACATTAATTTATTAAAGTTGATATTAAATTCTTGATATTTAATTATTAATGCTAAAATATAAATGTTAATTTCATTGAGTTTATTTATTAACTTAATTAAATTATTATATCATTAATGCTGAAATATTAATATTTAATTATTGCAATTGTTATCCACATATATGGATGTTTGAACATTCTATATAAATTATATTAATTTTTAATAATTAATAATTCATAATAAATAATTTAAATTGTTTCTTAAATTTTATTTTTAATTAACAATTTATTATTATTTTTAATTAATCACTAATTAATTAATTATTATTTTAAAATGATTAAAAATTTCTAACTCCTACTATTATTTAAAATCAATTATTACTAAATTTTTTTAAAAAAATTAAAATTGAAAATTTAATTATTATTATCATAATATTAATTATTTAGATTCTATTATTAATAATCATTAAATCTTAAAAATCCAAAACTAAAAATTATAGGCTCTTCATAAAAATCATTTATTCAGCCATGTTAATATATTATTTGTAGTTAAAATTTTATTTTTAATATTTTCCATTACTTATTTATTGTTGTCACTATCTTTAAAAAAAATCTTTCTCAAATATCCATATTAATAAATTTATTTGAAAAAATAAAAAATTAAAAAGTAGTTTTAATGATATTAGTTAAGGCCAAATTAAGAAGAATATTAATCACGGATTGCAATACTAGTTATAGCCATGTTAACCGCTTGAGAAAGATCGAATCTGAAGCAGAAGTCGGAGAAGACGGAGCGCTTAAAACTATTTTATTGATTCCGCTTTCATAGATGCCCACAGAGATTTCTTTTTTATAGTCTAATCTGAAAACCGTGGAGAATCGTAAACACCAACATGGATTTCTTTACGGCCATAGTGGACACGAAATGAACGGCATATAAATTTTCTAGGGCTTTTTTCAGGCGTGAGACAACTTTTCCGGGAGGATGTAGAGTGGAAAGTCCACTTATAACAAAAGCTTATGGGCTAACTAAAAATATATTGATTTATCATTCGGATTGATTTTAATTATAGATAGATGTACTTTTTAATTATTATTTAAAAATATTAATTTAAATTTTGTTATTTAGAAAGATTAGAAAGGATTTTTTTATATTTGTAAATCTTAAATACAAAAATATAATATTTTTAATTTAAAAAAATCAAAATTACATGTCTATATAGATAATGAAAAAATAGTATTTAATTCAAAATTTTTAATTTAAATTATTTTTATTTTTTTAATATGATTCTAAAGATGAACACAAAAATATAAGAAAAAATAGAAATATCAATTACTATTTGACAATACTCATTTATTATTACTATTTATCTAATATATAAATATTAATCAAATACTACTAATCAAATAAATATTTATTAATCAATTATATATTGATATAGCTTTGTTAATTTGATGTTGTATATGGATTGAAAAATTTAAATACGATTCATTCCAAGCGTTATTTTACAATTGTAATCCTAATTGTAGCATAATCCTAATTTAACCATAAATTTAATTGTATTGTAGTGATAATTAAACTATAACTAGAACCATATTTGATCTAACCACAATTTAACCATTACCTTAAACTTAATACTTGTCCTAATTTAAACCAAATAATAATTAAATTATAACCCAAACCCTCATCTTACTTCAACTCTAATCCTAATGTAAGCCCTACCTAATGTAATTGAATCATAGCTCTAATTATGCTTGAAACATAATTCTAATTAAACTATAACTACAACCATATTTGAACCCTAAACACAACCAAAATTTATCCTAGAATAGTAACATTAATGATAACATAATATTAATCCTCATCCTAATTTAACCCCATCTCTTGCCACAATAATTATCCTAAAATATTAACTCTAATTGTAGTGTAACCCTAGCCCTAAACCTTATCTCACCCTAACTCTTACATAACCTTGACCCTTAACTCTAAACCTAACTATTAATTAAGCATATCCCAAAACCCTAACCCTAATAATAATCCTTAGTCCTAACCATAACTCAAAATGTACCTCCAACCATAACCCTATTCTTAATCTTAACCATGAAGTCGACCACATTCTTAATTGTAGTCCTAACACTAATCATACACCCTAAAGCTAACCCTAACCCTATCCTAAACATAACCATTATTTAAACCCTAACCCTAACCATTATATAAACACTTATGTCATTTAAAACTAAACCCTAACCCTAACCTAACCATAATTCTAACCCAAAACTTGTTCGCAACCCAAACCCTAAACATGATGTAAACCCAAACTCTAAACATGATGTAAACCTAAATGATAATCATAATCCTAACACTAACCCTAACCCTAAACCATAACAAGACCCTAAACATAAATATAACCTAATTGAATTCCAACCATTACCTAAACCTAAGCATAACTCTAACTATATAATTAAACCCTACCTACAAATTCAACCTTAATTTAACCCTAATTAAACTGTAACTTAATCCAAACCCTAACACTTATTGTACCCTAATCCTAATTGAATTCTAGCCCCAACCCTAACCGTAATTAAACTTTAATCCTAATTAAACTATAACCCTAATATAATTTAATCATAAAGCTAATTATTACCCTAATTGAGCTCTTATATGGACCCTAAACCACAACCTAATCTTAAACTTTAACCTTAATCTAACCATAATTGAAACCTCACCATAACCTAACCCTAAATTTAAATAAAACCCTATAATTAAGCCCTAACTACAACTTGAACCCTAATCTAACCATAACTAAATAATTATAAGAATAAAATCATTATATTATTATATTATTATGTAATTATAATATAATCCTTAAAATCAAGCTTTATTATATATTCCTTAAAATCAAGATTTATTATATAATCCTTAAAATCAAGCTTTATTATAATCCTTAAAATAAAGCTTTGTTATATAATCCTAACCCTCACACCATGCTTTATCCTTAAACCCTAACCCTATTTGAATACTAATGCTAACTCTAGCCATAATCAAACCCTAAATAAATTGTAATACTAACCCTAACCATAACCCTAACCCCATCCCTAATCAAGATGTAAATCCTAACCCTAACAATAACCATAATTATAACCTTAAACCTAATTGTAATGCAAATCCTAAAACTAACCCTAATCCTAACAATGATGTAAACCCAATCAATCATCCTAATCCTAATCCTAAACCCTATCGCAAACCATAACCCTAACCCTAACCATGATTTGAACCCTAAACCTAACCATAATCCTATGTCCTAACCCTATCCATAATCCTAACAATATCCCTAATCATGGTGTAAATCCTAACCATAATGCTAACCCTAAACCTAAGCATATCCATAATGTAAACACTAACATTAATCCTAACACCCTAACCATGATGTAAACCATAACCCTACATATAATACTAACATTAATCCTGACCTTAACTAAAACCGTGATTTAAACCATAACCTTTACCATATTCCTAAACAAAACTATAAACCATTACTCTAATCATAAACCTAACCCTAACCTTAACGTAACCTAATTATAACCCTAAACCCTAACCATAAAAATAGGGAATGTCTCTACAACCCTTAGGATGCACCAATCATCTATTACAATGTATTCATAATAAATGAAGGGTATTAATATATTTGTGCATCGTAAGGGATGGATAGCTATTTCTCTAAAAATAACCCTAAACCTAACCCTAACCATGATGTACACCTTAACCCTATCCATAATTCTACCTATGATGTACACCCTAACCTTATCCATAATTCTAACCATGATGTAAACCCTAATCCTAACAATGATCTAAATCCTAACCGTAATCATAACCATAATTATAGCCCTGAACCCTAGACCAAGCAATAACCCTCATCCTAACCCTAACCATGATCAAAATCCTAACCCTAACCCTAACCATGATATAAACACTAACATTATTCCTAACACTAACCCTTAATCCTAACCCTAAACCAAGATTTAAACCCTAACCCTAGCCATGATCCTAATCATAATTGTAACCCTAAGCCTAACCATAAACCTAACCCTAACTCCAACCTCGACCATGATGTAAACCATAAGCCTAACCATAATTCTAAGCATAACTCTACTCCTTAATCCTAACCTAACCATAACCATAAACCCTAACACTAACAATAATCCTTAGCCCTAACCCTAGAACATGATCCTAACAATAACCCTAACCATAACCATAACTTGAAACCTCTCCCTAATCCTAAGAGTTACAAATCCTATCCATAATCATAATCCTAGCCTTAAACCCTAACCCAAACCCTAACCCTAAACCTAACCTTAGTCTTAAACCCTAATCCCAACCATAATTCTCACCTTAATCGTAAGCATGATGTAAATCCTAACCCTAAGCCTAAACCTAAGCCTAGCCATGATGATATTCATGACCCTAACCCTAACCCTAAGCTTAACCTTATCCCCAACCCTAGCCATAATCCTAACTATGACCCTAACTATAATCTAAAACCTAACCTTAACCTCAACCATGATGTAAACAATAAATCTAACCATAACCCTAATCATAATCCTTACCCTAACCCTAACCCTAATCATAATGCTAACCTAGCTATAATCTAGACCCTAACCCTAACGATAATCCTACCCTAAACTTAATCCTAACCCAAATTGAACTTTAATGCTAATCTATATCTAACATTAATCTAGCTCGAACCCTAATCCTTATTGAACTTTAATACTAATTTAATCCTAACCTTAATGTAATTGAACCATGAGCATAATTCTAACATGAATTACTTTGATGTAAACCCTAAATGTAATTGTACCCTTGACACTATACCCTAACCATAAACATAACCTTAACACTAAACCCTAACCGTAACCATAATCTTAAACCAAAACCAAACCCTAACTTTTATGCTAACCCTAACCATGATATACACCCTAACCATTATCATAACCTAACCTTAAACCCCAACCCTAATCATAACCCTAACCATAATGTAAACCTTAACCCTCACCATAATACTAACATTAACTTTGATCCCAAACATAACCATAAACCAATCCTAATCCTAACCATACCCCCAATTATAATTCTAACCCTAACCCTTACTGTAATTATGCTTACCCTAACCCTACCTTTTAATGTAAACCCTAAAGATAATTGTAACCCTCACACTAAACCCTTACCCTAATCATAAATTTAACCCTGATATTAAATCGTAACCATAACCTTAACCCTAACCATAATCCTAAATCAAAACCAAACCCTAACATTGATGCTAACCCTAAACGTGATATAAACCCTAGCCATAATCCCTAACCCTTACCCGACCCATGATGTAAACTTTATCCCTAACCAACACCAACCTTAACCCTTACACTAACCATAACCATAATCCTTGCCATTAAATAAAGTTGAATATATCTTACATTTTAGTATTTGCTTTGATCTTGCAGTACATATATATTATTAAAAATAATCTAAATAGATATATAAAATTTCATATTTCTCTATATAATAATATAAAAAGATACTATATAATTATAAAAAGATACTATATAGTTATATATCAGTATCAGAACTGGTTAATGCTCATGTTTCAAATCAGTTCAATCCAAATAGGGAATTTACTTCTTGGGATGGTCAAGTTATTAATTGTTGGAAGGCCATTTCTATTCCTGTATCACCTTGCTTTCAAAGAGTGAGAATTAGTAAAATTGATAGAAATAAAGTGAAATGGTGTCCTTCGGATTCGACGCATTTCAAATTGAATTTTGATGGCTCCTCTAAAGGGAACCTGGGTGATGCAAGAGTAGGAGTATGCATAAGGGACCACAAAGGGTGTGTTTTCGCTTTGAAATCTGTTTCCATTCCACCAAGTACTAACAACTTTGCAAAGGCATATGCTTTGCTTGAAGGCATTCTACTAAATAAAAAATTGAACATCTCTTATATTCACATTGAAGGCGACTCAGTTATCATTATCAACACTTGCATAAAGAGAAATATTAACAATTGGTAGATAAGATATTTGCTTGAACAAGCATGGGCACTTATTGATACATTTGTAAACTTTACTATTTCATATGTGTATAGAGAAGGGAACCGGGTTGCAGATCATTTGGCAAATATGGGAAGTTCCAAGGTGGACCTTAATATGATGGGTCCAAATTGTGATCTCAATTCTTTTCCAATTCTTAAAAAAGAATTTTGGAGGACATGGGTATAAGATAATATTGCACATGGCTATTTAGTTGTATTTTTCATAATGATAAAAAGTTGGTATGTGAGGTATTATAATTGCAAGGTTCAGTGGTTTTTTTGTATTTGAATGATGTGAATGGATGTCGATTTGGGCATCTATGAAGTGTGTTGGACTTCAAGTTGAATAAATGCATAAGTGAGGCAGACTATGGACTGTTATGTAAATGCATACAACTTTCGTGATGTTTTGGTTCGGACTTCATCTTGTTCAACATACTCCAGGAAGCATTCGATACTTGGCGATGATTTGTGGCATTCGATATTCTGGACATTACGAGATATATTGTACCTTTTTGAAATATTAGGGATTTAAGTTTCACAACCTTTCTATGTATTATCGAGCAATGATCAGAGTTTTTCTTTCTGGTTCTTTTCTCCGAGAGCTCTTTGAATTAGCTTTTGTAAAGGAATATATAAATAAAATATATTAAGTGGCACTACCACCTTTTTGGAAAAAATAAATAAATTATATATTGATTTATTTTATGTTTTCCATGTTGCGCGATGCCACTCCCACTAGCATATATACCTTAAATTTTAATTTAATCTATATCAAGTATGCCGAGGCACCTATTTTTAATTAATTTTACACTCTAAAGTAAAATAGGTGCCTAGAGAAGGATGGATTAAACTAAAATTTAAGGTATATATGATAGTTTATTATTTCTTGGTTGTCAAGAAAGAGTTATTTATTTTTAAGGGATTTCTGATTGGTGATTCAATATTTATTTATTATTGTTTAATTGTTTAGATTTTATTATGGAATTAATTTAATATTATTGATTTCTTGATTTAATGTGATATTTTTTGGATTAGGGTTTTACTTTTCTTTTTGAGATTTATTTAGGTAATTGAGTTTTATTTATTGTGTATTCATGAGATTTGATTGTGTTCTTACTATTATTATTATTCTTTTTCAAACTTTGGAGAGAGGAAATTTAATTTCAACTTTGTGAAGAATTTTAGAGTGTGAATTTGAGGAGATGGATTTGTAGTTTTCAGTTTAACTTTGGATTTGCATTGAACATGGTTTGGGATTCTCAAGCTTGATTGATTTGGGGGCTTGGTTGTTGTTTTGAGGAGATTTCATTTTCTTTAGAATTCGTCACCAAAATTCTCTTTCACTTTCTTTTTTTTCACGAGTTTTCAAGTAGGAATTCGTTTTCCCATTTTTCCTAGTTTTAGTTTAGTTTAATTTGCAATATTGATTAAATTTAATATTAGGAGGAATTGAGATGTTTTATTGAATGTATTTGTTGTTTTAGGTCAGTTATTTTATTTATTTATTTTTTTAAAGAATTTTGTGAAAATCGAGTATAGTAAATTAGTATTTTATTTGATTAGTTTTTCTTAATTTTAGTTTGAAATTTTTGTATGAACCCTTGTGCTTGATCTATTAGTGTTTTTAGAAGGTTTTCAAACTCTTCTTAAATGGGTTTGAATCAGAGTTGCTTTGGAGTCTTTTAATGCTCATATGTGCAAAATCACTATTTTTCGTCTTGATTTCATAGTTTGATTCCATTTTGACTCTTTTTTTCTTGCAGAGGGTTTGTTTTGGACTTGTTCCTTGTTACTTATGTATTTTTGGATCTTACTGGTATTGTTTTCAATGATTTATTATTAATGTTCCCATTTTTTAACCATCTTGTAAGAAAAGAACAATTGTTTCGGGATCATGTTTCAAGACTTGATCTTATGGTCTATGTATGGAAGTCTTATTTGAAAAATGTTCTATTTATGCATGTGTATGGATAATTTATATTACCATTTGGTTATTTTATGGTTCATGATGTTTATTTTGAGCCATAAAGTATAGTATATGTAGGTGCATCAAGGGAGAGTGGCTCACTATGGGAGTCGGGGCCCTAAGTGGTTGTCAGGGTAACTCATAGGTGAGTAGATTAATAAGTGATAACATTAATAAAAAAAATTGGGATGGGTTTTATTTGGGTTTTTCACGCATAATAATAACATAATTTTGTGCCCCACTCATGACCTCGTGTGCTCGTATAGGATGAGGGTGAGATTGGGAAGGCTTGTCCATCTCTTGAGATGTTGAGCTTGCTTGATTGTGAAATACCTTGTCTCCATGAAAGGATTGTATAGTTCTGCATGATTTGTCCATGGGGGAGAGGGTCTGGAGTTAGGAGAGGAGTCGAACTGGCAGGGTAACCCATGAGAGGCTATGCGATGACACTCTTTCCTTATGTATCCTAGTATCCTATTAAGTCATTTGTTTATGGAAGTATCTAGGAGTCTTTTCATTTGATTCTTTATGGAATTTCCTTTTGAGATTTTGGTTTATATTTTTATTTGGTAAGCCTTTTGTGATTTCTTTTGAAGTTTTTATTTGTTACCTATATCTGGGAGTTCTTTTGATGGTCTTTTGGTTGTACCTTCATCCTCATGTTTGTGAAGTATTTTTTATGTATCTTGGTTATGAATTTGATTGTTTTTAATCTCCCTAGCCTTCTTGATTGATTGGGGCCTTGTGGTTATCTCCTAGCATGGGGGTTGGGCTTATAGGTTCCGCATGGTTGGGTGGCATTTCTTTTTCACTCTTTGGGAATATATTTTGGTGGACTTGCTCATATGCAAATGGATGAATCTTTACCATGTGCTTTTGAGTATCTTCATATTTGGGTTATGAGATGATTTACCATTATATTGTTATTTATAATATATCTTCCCAAAATGATGCAAAAGATTATGTAACTATTTATATGCATTGGTGACAATAGATATCTTGCAAGTAAATATAATTATGTGAATTATATTTATCTTCTTATTTCTTAATGAGGGTTATCATAAGAATCTTTCATTTGGTATTTTAAAATGAGGTTAGTATAGATCTCTTATGTGATGAGTTATATGATTGACATATGAAAACTTGAGTGTTGCTAGTAGATACATTAGGGAACCGTTAGAGTTCTATTTTGTGATGTGTTTGTCTTCTCCTAAATTTTGTTATGATTTCTTCTAAGCTGTGTGATGTCTTTTCTTAGTGTTGTATTGAGTTAAAGATGGTTGACGTGTTATGTTTCCCTTTAAAAAAATTAATTATCTTCTATTTATTTGAGTTATTAGTTGTTGTTACTCTAGGGTATTTGGGACGTCCAATCACGAATGTATCAATTTCCTTCACAATGGAGTTGAAGGAATAGTCAAAGCTGATCCAAATCCATTCATATATTGTAATAACCTATGATCAAGACCATAAATAATAGCTATAGTCAATAGACAAGCTATTCCTTCCTCAGCATATGTGGATCTAGAATCTTTAAAACCTTCTACATCAAAACAAGGTGAGCTCAAAGAAAAATTCATGGTTAAAGACATGGGATGTGGTGAGTATATCTTTCATGTTGATCAACTACCACTATCTCCTAAGACATTTACTAGATAGGAACAACCTACAAATAATTTGCAATGCCAAGGAATTGGGTGTGAACCACGTAGTGTTGTGGCTAGTAAATCTGAATGCAAATCTCCTCTAGTGGTGCAAGCAACTCTTGATATCAATAGTCCTAAGAATGGTTCTAACACAAAAATTTTAATATATTGCCAAAAATCTTCAGAACTCACATGTCCTTACCATTTCAACCACTCATTCCATGTCCACTCCGCTCCTATACTTGGATCAACAAGAATCAGAAAAGCCCTTACTCATTAGGGATCAAGAATCAAGATTTGAAAAGAAAAACCCAAAAGTAAAAAATAAAGAGAAGTCCTTTAGTCTAAATCAAAAGCAAAAGCTATTGGACTCTGCAAAAATCAAAGTCAAGGATAAAAATCCTATGAAGAAAAAAGAAGAAGATTTGATCTCCCCTAATACCAAAATAATTGGGGCAAAAGTTCTAAAATTTCAAGTCGAAAAGTATATATGTTGATCCTAAGTCTTTATCATGCCATGATACTTTGACTTCTTTTCACAATCATAAGCCTTCATCCCTCATTCACTTATTCCACACATCCATCCACTTTTGGTGATACATCACATCAATGGACCTTTAATGAAACTTTCTTGAGGGACTTTATTATCAGAGATGCCCAAACTTCTTTAGGAGATATGCATATGGAAGAATGTAGTCCACAAATTAGTAATTTTACCTTAGTTCCTCTATCAAGGAAGGCACTCAAGGGAGTAACACATCATTCAGTCAAGGAATTTTGAAGCTATAGCCACAAGGTAAAGCCTTGCACATTTGAGGTGGGTGACTTAGTACTCAAAGAAAATCTTAAAAATCAATAGGATAAAGAATAGAAGGGAAAGTTTGAACCAAACTGGTTTGGCCATCATGTCATCAGAATAGTCTATGGATCAGGTGCATATCAACTTTCAGCACTAGATGGATATACTTTGGAGGATCCTATCAACAACAAGTACCTTCACAAATTTTACATATAGCTTTAGAGTATATTAATAAAAAATACAAAAAAAAAGTCAAAATCAAAAAATACAAAAAAAATCAGAAAATCGAAAAAAATCATTACTTGGTGAAGACCTGGCAAAAAGGCACCTTGTGACACAAAAAAAATTTGAAAATTTTGAAAAAAGTAAAGAGAAATAAATTCCTACAACGGTGAAAACCACTTCGGTGGTGCCCTAGGCAAGTACCATGGTGCAAGTCAGGTTACCGACACCATGTGTAGAGACTTTGCTCCTCCCTCCTTTAGAATTCAATCTCACCCTTTCACTTTGCACACACTCACAACCTTTCATTCCATAATAAATTTCTCCATTCTCATCATGGCTTGTTATTGATCTACCTAAGATTGGTTTCCCATCCATAATATATATCCCTTTTCATCATTTCCTTCCATAATAAATTAGTTTCAATATGTAACTAGGGCAAAATCCTAAATCTAGTGATGGAAGTGGAAACCTAAGCATCAAATGTTTTGAGGAGCATTGCCTTTTTATCCCTCCTTTTCACACAGAAGTCGCAATAAAAGATCACTTGCATCATCAATCTGTAATAAAGTTTCATTCTTCTCTATAATAAAGTATTAGTTTCATAGATTTAGTCAGTTTCTTATGAGACACAAGTAGTGGTGGGCTTTAAAAAATTCAAATATTTCAGCAGAACTTGGCAATAACCTAATTTTTTATCATAATCTATCCTTTATTAGGAAAATAACATTGTGACTAGATCAAACATGTTAACATATGTGGCAAGAAACACACATAACTTGAGGATTTCAGTTTATGTTGGTGTCAAGGCCTAGTTTTCTTTTGATTTTATCTTTCAAGGTGATGTGCCTTTTAGCTTTTATGGTATGTCTCTGACTAGAGATTCTATCTCCATGATATTTTTGACTAGAAAGGTGAGGATGGGGTATGTTCACCTATTTTTGTTGTCTATTGATTGTCTCTTAGTAACACTATGGCTTGTCCAAGGATTTGAGGGCACTTTGAGTCTAGTGTGAAGTGGGGAATTCCTTGTTTATGACTGTCTGATCTCCATGCAAATGGGTACAATGATTTTCTAGGTCCAACCTATACCTGGATTGTCATAACCTATTTGCCATAATAAAGCTCAATGATGATAATAGCACAAGAAGCTCTTTCACTTCTATATCTTCTACCTTCCATTTCCCTCTTTTTGTTGTCGTTCCTAAGTCCATGTAGCCTACTATTATATGAATAAGTATAATGGAATACCAAATGATGCGTATTTCATTTGTATAGCTTCCACCTACATCACCATATGTTAGTCCATCATACACATGGATATAGCAATCATGTTAGCATCACATCCTTCACACACCAATGATTAGCATCTAATATAAGCATTTTCATTCTCATATAATACATGAAATCAAAAAAAAATATACATCCTACATCTCATCATGTAAATAAATCATAAGCATCCACTCATCTGCATTTAATACATATACAACCCAAAAAGACAAAAATATTGCATTTCATCAAGTACATATTTACATCCATATCATAAGAATCATAAGATCATCATAAAGCATATATAAATGTCACATAATAACACATGCATATAGTCACTACAAGAAATGAGTCATCTCATATATATATCAAAAAATAAAGCCTCATGATACAATGATGTAGAAAATATCATATGGTTACAAAATCACCTGAAGGTGTCTACAACATCATTAAAAAAACTGATACAAAATCAATCCTAGAGTGATATAATGAAGACCCTCCCTCGAAGCCAGTAGGCCTCAGAGTAGTCTAAGCTCATAAAGGATTAGTCCCTAGATCTCCTCATCTATCCCCTTGTCTTGGTGGTGCGAGTGGACCCATGACTCTGCCACTAGATGCTACCCTCCTATCCCTCCTAGTAGTAGTAGAGCATGATACTCTCCTGTAACTCCCCACCCCTCAAATTTGGAGGTATTGCAGTGTAGTACAATCTCCTCCAATAGGCTATCTCATCTCTAGCTTGGAGATACAAGGCAAACCCCGATGTTGTTTCCCCTACCATTGTATCCCTATCCACCTGTAGTGTCTCCTCTATAGCTGTGTATCTCTACAAGGCCTCATCTCTCTCTGCATGTCTCCCAATTGTCATCTCAACCGAGTCACATCTCTCTCTCTCTATATATCCTTGATCTCATTGACCTATCCTATTGTGAGCCATTGTAGCATGAGCAGCTAATCCTCCTCCTCATCTCCTCCCTAGGCTCCCTCTGCCTACCCTCTCTATTGTGGGATAACCTATTCCAGTCCCCCTTGTACCTACACTTGCCTCTTTCCCTATCCCTGTATTTGTCCAAGAATGTGTAGGACCTATCCTCCTCTCCCTCTAAGTGGCCTCACTATCCTATATCCCCACCTCCCTCAGCACCCTTCGCTCTTCCCCCATCTCTCTGTCAACCTCTGCCTCTAACCATCCTCTTGGCTCCCCCTCACCTCCATCTCCTTTCTCCCCCTCCACCTCCATCCTCATCATCATCATCCTCCTCCTCTATGGGAATGGGCTCACCTAGATTTGTGAGTCTTGGAAATAGATGTGTTGTAAAATATGCTATATAATCCTCATCCATCCTATCATCAATATCTACTAGCATGTCCCAAAACCTCAACACTAACTGCTCAAACTGTGTCACTGCTGCATCATATGACAAAATTGGTCCCTAATGTCCCTGCTCTCTAACCATCTAGGAAAACTCACCCGAACACCATAAAATCCTCTATTATCTTCCAAACTGCCTACATACCGTATTAATCAAATGCATGTCTAGTATATACAATGTCCTCCCAATAAGATATCTGGTTCTAAAAAAAATAGCAACTCTGTATCATCCTCCTCCTAGGCCTCGCATTTGTTAGGATTCCCAAAGATATTGAGAGGGGGAGTGAATCAGTATCTAACCAGTTAATGGATTTTCTAAACTGATTAATTGAATTGCATGCCAAAACAGTGTACCGGTAAACTAGAAATAATGTTGTAAATAAGATCAGTAAACACAACATAGAAAGCACACCATAACATGATATTTTTAACGAGGAAACCCAGTGTGGGAAAAACCTCGGTGGGATTTGTGACCCACATTATTTGCTCACTGGCCAATAAGTGAATATTATTGATACAATAAGGGTCTGCACATGCAAGAAGGCCAATTGCCTAAAGCTTACTACTTAAATACAAAAAGGGAAGTCTCACTGACTTACAAAAGTGGATTATGTAAATCCAATATCATGTACTGCTTTGGTTCAGCATCTTCTATGCCAGGTTCAGTACCGGTTTAAGTTCATATAACTTCCATAAACCTTATTCCAAAATCTGCCTTAATATTCACATCTGCCTATTACATTCCTTCACTTTATTTTTCCACTTCTTACAAATGATTTACAACATCTCATACTTATATGAGTCCTAATACAATTCGCCTTGTCAGCTTACAAAATCTTTTACAATTAAATAAAAAATACAATAAATAAAACCCTATCGGCCAAGTTGTCGGTAAACATCTTTGCCGCTGCCACTGCTGGTGTCTGTGCTCGTGTCGGTGTCTGCCAATGCCAAAGGATTGTAAGGTTTCCATCAATCACAATACCTTCAATCACCTACAATTTCTCATTGGACTATGAATTTTCCAACAATCTCCCCCTTTAGCATTTATGGCAACACTCATGAGAAAAAGTTGAAATTGTATCCAAAAGGTGTTGACCAAAAGTCTTACCAAAACTGTCAAAACTATGTTACCAAAATTGTGTGCTCCCCTTGAGCAGATGATCTCTTATGTCTTACTCCTTTTTCTCATCCTCTACTACTCCCCCTTTGGCATCAATGACAAAGGTTGTCATTCAATGTCAAATGAGTGTAATTCCAGTCTTGATCCTTGTAACCAATTGGTTACAATCTGATATAACTCCACTAGTGCAAAATTTAGGTTGTTATAGAATCTCTCACTGTCCTTTGGTGTCGCTTCTGTACTTTGGATTGTATCGGTGAGTATGTGCATTTGTTCTTCTGGTATCTTAAGTCCTGGAACAAGAGCCTCAGAAATCTCTTTTCTCAAAGAGATGAGGATATCTAGTTTAGGATCTAGTCTACATTTTAGTTCTTTTTCCTTAAACCTTAATCTCTCTTTATCTTTTTCAAGTTTTTTAATTTTCTCTTCAAAGCCAATAATTTCCTGTTCTACTACCAATATGGAGTCTGATGAACCTATTAAATTATCAGCAATGTCATTGATTTCCTTTTGAGCTCTGCTGATCTCTTTATCTATATCCCCTGTCAAAATGTTTGTCTTATATGTGTCTCTGTACAATTTCTTGAAGTCCAAAATTATCTTTCCTAGTGCCGGTAATAATGTATGTATATGTTCCTTACTCTTCTTTACTGTCTCCTCAAGGAATTTTTCCTTTTCTTTATTCATTTTCTCTCTGAAAGTCTCCTCATTGATTTGATAAATTGTTAGAAGATTGCTAGTTATGTACTTAGACAATGTGTCTAATTGGCCTAAAGAATCTTTATTCTCTATGTTACACTTGGGTGCAATTATCTTCAAAATTGGTATTGGTGTCATCAATTGCCTTATATGCAAGTGCATTGCAATCAATTATTTTCTTAATTGAATCAATAAATACCTATGTTACATTGATTGGCCGGAATTATGTTAGTGAAGAATCAAATGATTGACCAACTGTCTTAACAATCTGTAATCCGCCGATGTGAGGAACCTCTTTGCTTATGGTGACCTTTGATAGATCAGTTTGAGTTTGTATTTCTACAAGAAAGGGTTTAGTTTTCTCAACTGATGTTGGTGGCACAGTCTCTGTTTGAACCTTTAGCTCATCCTTCTTCTCTTCTGATTTATCAGTATGTACCTCAGTCTATTTCTCAGAGCTTTCCATTGTCGATTTTTCTGATTGTGACTCTTTGTTTTCTACCAATTTCTCTGTGTTTACCTCTGAAAAGTCTACAATGGGTATCTCAATAGATTTTTCATTTCTACCAGTTGTCGATTGCTCAGTAGATACATCAATATGTACACTAGTGGTATTTGCCTTTTCTATATCCAGGGAATCAGTTGCCTGTTCAATTTGTTGTTTAGTCCCAATTTCAATTTATCCAATTGTATCCTCAATATTTGTCTCAACTGTAGTGTCTTCTACTGGTGGCTCAGTTGCCACATCCCTCTTCTCATTTGATTCCTTATCAACCACAATGTTGACTTCCTGTGTGTCAATATTCATTGTATACAACACCTCAGAATCAGGATTTGTGTCCTCATGTGTTGTCTCCATACTCTCTGTTGCCAGTGGTGTATCAACATTTTGTGCCAGTGGATTATCTTAAGGAGGTTGGGGTAAGTTATCTATCACCTTTATACTCGAAGGACCACCTACCTTAGCTTTACCCTTATCTTTGTACTTTTGGTAGACTTTAAAAGTCTTTGGTCTCTTAAGCTCTTCTTGTTTCCCTTTCTCAACAAAGAATATATCCCACTTGTCTGTAGTTTCTTCTGATATCTCAGTAACTCTGCCAGCCATTAGTGCTACATGCCAGTGACCAGTTGAAAATACTTTCCTGTTAGCCTCACTTATCAGTTCATCAATTTCTTCTATTGAATTCACTAGGTGAACTGCAAGTAGTTTCTCTACCTTCATCTTTTTATCCAATTCAATAATTGCTTCTCTCCTTGCTTCGAACCTTCTATACAACTCATTGGGTAAATCATCAACAACCTGAAATCAAAAATTTCTTGTAGATGTCAAAGTGTAGGATAATAGTGTTTTCTATGCTTTCCTTTTCATCACTCTTAAAAGTATCATACAACATGCTAATGTTTGATAAGTTACCATTTTCACTTATCTCATTCAAAAGGTTGTCAAGTGGAGGAACAACTTATTTTTATTTTCTTTGGTGTTAACATCTTTGCTAGAGGCCTAACTTCCTATTGTTTTTGTCTTGTTCTCTGAGGTGTAGGAGTGGGTACCGGTGAAGGTTTCCTTTTCCTTACTACCCTTTTAAACTCTGTCAGTATTTCACTGTCAGAGGAGGTAGCAACTGGTGAAAGATGTGTTTCTGGTTGTAATCCTTCCAGGTCGCTCTCCTTAATACCAGTTTTATTCAATATGTCTTCCTTGATTGCTTTAGCCTACCTTGTTCCTTTTCTAACTATTTGTTCAGTTTTCTTTATTCTTTTCTATGACCGAATGTTGCTTTCAATTGTTTCCGCATTTCCAAATACTTTCTCTGTTCGTTCTTTAGGGGCTTCTAGAAGGGCTTTAGCACAAGTTTCTATTATATTCTATTTAGCCTCATATCCCATCTCTGTAATCCAAATAGTCCTCGAAACCACTACTTTTATCTAGATTTCATCTTTCTTTATCACAAAGTATATCTCCTTTTGATATTTGTCAACTATAGATTGAGATAGCCTTATCCTAGTTTTCATTTCAGCCTTTAGTGTTTGAAAATGTTCATTTATGTTCTTTGCTTTGTCATCTCCCATATTGTTTAGCATGTCCAGAAGTTGTTTTCCTACTGGTATGTCAAAACCAGAATCCTTTCTACCAATACCGGGTACTTCCTTGGTAATATATAACATCAAACATACAAGTAGGTTGCCAAATCTGAATTTACCTTTCTTATCACCTTTGATCTTCCTCAGATTGTCTATCAGTTCATCCTTCAACCATTCGCATATGTCAATCTTTGCATTGTTGTTTACCATGTCATAGGCACTCTTGATACATAACCTAGAAACAAAGTTTAATCTGTTAGCATGTGTAACTTTGTATCCAAGAATCATGCCGATGAATCTTACATTGATATCCTTTACATCATTTACTCTGAAGGATCTCTTGTCAAAGGTTACATTAGTTAGGGTCATTACAGTGTCATTTGGAACCTTTTTAGTCTTGTCAGGCCTGCTACCGGTGGAAGGTAAGCCTATCACAGCCCTAACTGCTTCCTTTGTTATCTTGTGAATGGAATCCAACCAAAAGAATTCCCCATGAACTCTGCTTAACACAATCCTTATAACATCCTTTGGAAAATCAAGAATACTAAGAATCTCCACAAAACCTAGGGTTTCAACTATCTTATGTTTCGGTTTCACATTCCCATTAACATCATAAATTACTATTCTATACATGTTCATAATCTCTTCAGCTCCTATTTCTTCAATATGACAATGTATGTAAATTCTAGGATCCCTAGCATAAGCAACTCCTTTGGGTATTTTTGAAAAATATCCTAGGGTATCATCTTTCTTTGCAATTTCACGAATAATTTTAAATACGGGTCTACAGACCTTAACAACTTCAATTACAGTAGGGTTTGTAATCAATTCAGGTGTAGAGGAGGAATCCATTGATATAAATACCTTAATCTGCCTTTAGGTATGAGTGCTTGAATGATTTGCTTCATTTCTCACTATGGACACCTTCACTCGGGATTTCATGCTCTTAGGAAATTTGAATGCTCGATGAATGAAAAAGAGCCAAAACACTTGCTTTATAATGTCATTTCCTTCAACTACCATATTAAATGCTTGTCGGTTAAGTGAAACTTAACACATCTGCCAGTAAAGAAGTATTTCAACTTCTCACCATCAACCAAGGGTAAATTGGCATGTTTTTCAATTTGTTGCCATACCCCCAAAAAGGTTTCTTTTCAGTTAGATGAAGAATCTTCTATCGGTGGAGTGATACTATGTTCTACCGGTGAAGGAATAGCTTCATTAACATTCATATCTGACTTTCTAATCCATTGTTTTGAAAATTCTTCCTTTACTTCTTCAACCTTCTCTTTACCTTCCAAACTAGGTCCTTTGTTATTTGTCGATGATCCCTTACTTCTACAAAATTTTGCAATATGTCCAATCATTTTACAAGCATAACAAGTCACATTGTTTTTCTGAATAGCTTTTCCATATCCTATGCCAATATGTGTTCTGCATTGATTAGTTAAGTGTCCAAATATTCCACAAACATAACATCTTGCATTCATTCTGCAGTTTTCTGAATTATGCCCAACTTTGTTGCATTTAGCACATTGACCAATGGGTGCATTGGTGTTCTGATAGTTTCTAGATCTGCATTGATTTGCTCTATGACCATACTTGTTATAGTTAAAGCATTTCCCATTAATTTTGTAGGCATTAGGTTGTCCTACTAGTTTATTGTGATCATGATTGTTTGCAGTACCAGAGCTTTCACCAACTTCAAAGCCAAGGCCATTAGTATCTCCATTAGGTTTCTGATTTTTCAACATGTCATCAAGTTCCTCTAAACTTTTCTTGAATTTCTCCTTGTGTTGATTTGCAGTAGCCAACTCATTTTCTAAGAAATCTTTCTGTCTCATGAGTTCAGTTTTATCATGCTCCAAGTGAATTATATACGTCTTCAACATATCATTTTCATGACTGAGTCTTAGATTTTCATTTCTAGCATCATTGATTTTCCTAGCCAAGTCATCTTCATTCTTCTTTCGGTCTTCAATGTCTTTACAAAACCTCATAGTCATATCTTGTATTTCATTCCTCAAGGCCATGTTTTCCTGCTTCATCTTGCTTACAAGATCATTAAGAGTTTCTTTTTCATCATCATCACTCTGTATCTTCTCATGAAGTTCTCTTCTTTTGTTCCTAGCAATAGCGAGATTTTCCTTAAGTCCTTGAATGATTTCCTGTGCAGCCTTTAGATCATCTTCAAGTTTCATATTCTTCAACTTTTCTGCATCATAATCTGCAAGAGTTGTTTCCAGTTGCTTTCTCAAGTTTTCCATCTGTGCCAGTGTCAGAATCTTCCTCAAGTTGTTAGGCTTTTGAAAATAGAGGACTAGGCTCTGATACCAATTGTTAGGATTCCCAAAGATACTGAGAGGGGGGGGTGAATCGTTATCTAATCGGTTAATGGATTTTCTAAACTTATTAAATGAATTGCATGCCAAAACAGTGTACTGGTAAACAATAAATAATGATGTAAATAAGATCACTAAATACAACATAGAAAGCACATTATAACACAATATTTTTAACGAGGAAACCCGGTGTGGGAAAAACCTCGGTTGGATTTGTGACCCACAACATTTGCTCACTGTCCAATAAGTGAATATTACTGATACAATAGGGGCCTGCACATGCAGGAAGGCCAACTGCCTAAATCTCACTGCTTAAATACAAAAAGGGAAGTCTCAGTGACTTACAAAAATGGATTATGTAAATACAATATCATGTACTGCTTTGGTTTAGCATCTGCTATGCCAGGTTCAGTACCGGTTTAAGTTCATATAACTTCCATAAACCTTATTCCAAAATCCACCTTAATATTTGCATCTTCCTGTTACATTCCTTCACTTTATTTTTCTACTTCTTACAAATGATTTACAAGATCTCATACTTATATGAGTCCTAATACAATTCGCCTTGTCGGCTTACAAAAAGATTTTACAATTAAATATAAAATACAATAAACAAAATCCTATCAGCCAGGGTGTCTGTAAACATCTTTGTCGCTGCTGGTGTCTGTGCCTATGCTGGTGTCTTCCGGTGCCATAGGATTGTAAGGTTTCCATCAATGAAAATACCTTCAATCACCTACAATTTCTCATTGGAGTGTGCATTTTCCAACAACATTCAAGATAAGGCCTCCATATCACATTGTCTATATCTTCTATAACTCACCCCCAGTACTCTAGCTTCCAAATCTGTGGCTAGGAAGTGATCATGCTATAAAAATGAACACATTCTTGTCTGATCCCTCTAAATCTTAAGTATATAGGCCTAGTCACAACAATATGCTTATACAACCACACGTACAGAAGTGTAACCCCACATCCCAATTTGTAACCACCGAGGTACACAAACTAAAGCATCTCATGATATAGATGTGCTAATAAATAATGTCCCCATGCAAACCTCCTCGTCTCTATGAGTAGAATCTCCAGTGTCCACCTCCATCCAATAGCTAAGCCCCATGTAGCCTTGTCTAGACATAGATATCCATTGATGATACTTCCCACCACTACTGCTAACATATGTCCATTGCTGGCCATCACATTACATCTCTAGATATAGATCTCCAAAGATCCATCTCAATGCATCTATGTCTCCCTCTCGGTCATAGATCACGAGATGCCCATTGATCGACACCCATAGTATCCTATAAACATATCTAATGTGAATGACATCTCACCAGTTGGAAAATGAAACATGCATGTCTCAAAGTTCCATATCTCTATAAGAGCAGTTAGTAGTCTTATGTTTGTCCTGATCTCTGGCATATACATAATGTGTCTCAAACCCATTGCATCAATAGAAACATGATCCTCAACAACCAAATTTGTTTGTAACTACTGAGTTACAGGAAATCTCTCTATAGACTCTAGTTGGGACAAGTCCTCCTGCAACCAATCAAAATAATCATGTCAATCCTAGTGGTACTCATGTTTATCACATAATCCTACTTCTATCCTAGTTCTTATGTTTATCACATGGAGTTGTATCCTATCTTTCTAGAGCACTCGCCAAATTTTATCAATTCGATGGCTTATCCTATATTCAACTTAGAAAACCTACCTTTTTTAAGGCACCTGTTGAGTGAATCCTCTCAATGGGTTATCCAGTTGGAAACATATGTTTTGTCATAGAATTGCTAATTTTAGTCTATCTTTCAATCTTTCTTCCTAGGTCACCTATTCGAGTGAATCTTCTCAGTAACTTTAAGATAAAGACATGTTTCTGCTATGGAAACATGATTTTACCCTACCTATATGCACTTTTGTAGCATAGATGTGCTTTCTTAGCATAGACATGACACTTTTTGTGCATAAATGCACTTTCCTAACATAGACATGCCTATTTATCATAGACATGCTGGCATCTATATCTGGATATGGTTACAATCACATAAACACCTTAAGAATCACATAAACACCTTAAGATGACCTAGATGAGATAGTTTCACGTAGACATTCCCTAAGCTAACATAGATCTTTTCCTACCCTAAATGTCGCTACTTCATTTTTTTTATCTAGCCTCAAAAGAATTAATGGAAGCAATAAATGTAAGAATGTAAAATGTGAGATTGTAGTACTTATCGGCTCACCCATGTCGTCGAGTCTCTGATATCTATAGACGCGATCAAATTGTGTAGCCTATATGCCATGTCTCCTGCTCTGCTAACTTCTCTCTTCGATCTGAGTGCTTTGTTCTCCCAAGTGATATGGATTTCGATGGGGATGTTTTTCCTTCCCTCCTACATATACAACCTAACCCTAATCTTTCATGTCAATCTTTTCTTCTTGGGGCAGTCTCTTCCTTGTCAGTCATTTCTAGCCTTTCTTTCTTATCGAGAGACTGTCTGTGATATTTTCAACAATTTCATCCATCTCTTAAGGGGGCATATCATTCATGTCTTGGGGCAACTTTGTATCAGTTTATCTTATCTTCTTTGAGCCAACACGACTGCATTGCCTCAAAGAGGGGCAAAATGTAGACACCTAAAATTTTCCTATCTAATTAAATAAATATTTAATTTATTTTCTATTAATTAAATAAATCTTTATTTATTTAATTAATTCATTTATCCACTTCTAAGCCTTTCCTCATTTAAATAAACACTTTTATTTATTTAAATTGTTATTTTCCTAAATTAAATAAATATTTAATTTTTTAAATTGGTCCCACTTCCTCTATTAATTAAATTAAATTTTATTTATTTAATTAATTCATTATCTTTTTCCTTCAATGAAAAATGTCATTTATCTTTTAATTTTCCTCTACCTATGCTCTTACCAGTTTATTATTTCTTCTACCTAACCTTTAATCCTAGCCAACCATTTATCTTTATACTTCTTAATCTTATCCATCCATTTTCTAGAGTGTCTTCTATATAAGAGGATACTCTCCTTCATTATCAACCCTAATCAATCCAACTAAGCTAACTACTACGTCAATCAAGCCTTCAAGCAATCAAACATCACAACCACAATTCATTCTTTGTTGAGCTCTTGTCAACATACATAATCTGAGTGCAAATATACCAAGCAAGGTCAGTGGAGATAGGAAATGATGGGGATTGAAACCCTACTTGACATGTGAATGGTATTATTGTTTATTTTATCAATTTGTATGATCTTAGGTATCTCTATTGGTATTGGTGAATGTTTCATTGTAGGATTTAGATTGTTTGTGGTTGCATCTTTGAGGTCTTACAATAGATTTGTCATCATCATTTTTTACCATATACATAACTTAATTAAACCCTAACCTACACAAAACAAATTTAACCTTAACCTTAAACCAAATTTTACCATAACCTTGAAACAAAATTAAACCATACCCTAAAACAAATTGAATATTATACCTTACAATATACCAAACTCAACCCCAAGCATAAACCTAACTGAACACTAAACCAAATGAAATCCAAACACTAACAATAACACTAAACCAGTTTGATTGCTAACCCTATGTCTAATTAAATACTAAAAAAAAATTGAACACTAACCCTTATTAAACAAGGCTTATTCTTTTAGTCCCAACACTAATTGTAATTTTATATCTATCGTATTAAACCCCACTAAACTAAATTGTACCATAAAAAAAAGAAACCAAATTGAATCATAACCTTAGACACTTAATTGAACATTAAACCAAATTAAATTGTCGCCCTAGGACTGAAATAAAATTATTCCCTTACCATGAACCTAATTAAATAGTAAGCCAAATTTAAAAATACAAAAAGCAAACCCTAACCCTCACATTAAACGAAAATCTTAATTTCAAACTATAACCTTTATAAAATACTAACATAAATTGAATCCCAACTCTTATTAAGCCCTAATCCTTGAATTAAATCATAAACCTAAATGTAATAAAATACTAAACTAGATTGAAATCTAACGTATGCATCAACACACTACCTACTTTCTCCTTCACTAGGACTCAAGTGAAACTTTAGTTCTGATACTAAACCAAATAATACCCTAACCTTAACTTTAAACCAAATGTAACACTAACCTTAACACTAAACCAAATTGAATCCTAACCCAAAACCTAATTAACATTAAACTAAATTAAACTTTAAACCTTATTAAAGTTTAATCATAGCCATATCCATAGTTCTATATCTAATCATTATCCTAAAACTAAACGTAATTGAACCATAACCCTAAACCTCATTGAACACTATACCAAATTGAACTTTTAACTCTTAATAAATTAGGGCTACCTTTAATCCTAACTCTAATTATATGTCTTATCCGAACCCTAAAACTAAACAAAATTTAATCATAACCTTAAATTAAACCCTAACCTTAAGAATAAAGAAAAACCCATATTGAACCCTAATCTTTATAAAACAACAGTACAAATTAAATATTGGCCCTTATTCAACCTATAACCAAATTGAACCTAAACCTTAAAACTAATTAAACACAAATAAATTAAGGCCTAAACTCAATCCTCAACCAAATTGAACCCTACCCATAAACATCATTAAGCATTAAACCAACTTAAACCCTCGTCAGCCAAATTTGTTTCTAACCTTAAACCAAATTGAAGCTTAACCTTAAACCTAATTAAACACTAAACTAAATTATACCCTAACTAAACCAAGTCAAATCCTAACCTTAAAGAAAATCATACACTAACTCTTTCACTAAACCTAATCAAGCCCTAACTCTAGATGAAATTAAACCCTAACCATAATAGTAAACTAAAATGAACCATAATCCTTATTAAATTAGTGCTACCATTTTAATCCCAACCTTAACTACAATTCTTTATCTAATCTTGACCCTAATAGTAAACCAAATCGAACCCTAATTATACCACTAAACCAAGTTCAATCCTCATCCTAACCCTAAACCAAAAAAGAATCCTAAGATTAAAAGTATACCAAATTCAACCTTGATTGTTAAACAACCCTTAGTCTAATTGAATATTAACTAACTTTTAATTTCAATCCTAAATATCATTGTATACGTACCCTAACACTAAACTAAATTTAACCTTAGCCCTAGATTTAATTGAACCCTAGTCCTAACCCTAAAGATTAAAAATATTATTGTTACACCCCATTGTGATGCTACTATTTTACTTTTACTTGTTTAGTTAAAATTATTTGTCGCATAAACATGTTTTGAATATGTATATATATTTTGGTTGTGAAATAATTAAATGTATATGCAATGAATATAATATTTTGATATGGTGTATATATATGTTTTAATAATAGCTAACTACTTTTTACGATGTGCCAAGTTAGATGTAGGAAATGAACAATCATCTAGGAGGAGGAAGACTATCACTCAGGAGAGGAATTTAGTTCGGTAATCTTAATATTTGTAGCTAATTGAGGTATCACACACTCACAACCTAGTTGGTCAAGTTGAGTTAGATTTCTTGTGTGGCAATTAGATGCTTTTTGTTGTTTCGGTTGTTTATCCTTGTTTGAAATGTTGGATTGAATCTCTTCATAAGATTAAACATTGTGCTTTCATGTGGATGAATGTATATATGTATCGACTGAATAATATTGATATTTCCAAATTATAGTTTTTATGTTTCTCTTATATATTATATAATATATTTAATTATTTTAGTGATCAATATCTTATAATAATATGTATAAATTAATAAATATAATCTTTTAATTGAAATTCGTCTGCATGTCATTCACCTCAACCTCTACATGGAGGGAGGAGTATTTTAAGGAAGGGCCACCCACCATGGAGGGCGGTGCACCTTAAACCTTAGGAGGGTGGTGTGGTAGTAACACCGCCACCTCTTCCTTTTTCATATGCTAAGGAAGTGCTAGGAATTAAAGCACTCGATACACATCATCCTTCTTTGCTAATGGGATATATATTGACTATGTATTATTCAACAAAATCAACCCACTTTGCAAGGTTAGCAAGTGGAATTTGTATAAAGAAAATAGGCACAATTTGACTTGGTTGATAAGAGTATAGTAATTAGGTAGAAGTCGATTTTGATTAGGATTATGTGAGATAAATAACTAGGTAACAACCTGGCTATTATTACTTGTATTTTTATAAGAATGAAGAGATAGAGTTATTTTTATTTAGGTAACTAATCAATGATAATTAATCATTGTGACTTAGTAAGAGGGTGATTCATAGTATCTTTTTGGTGGACTATTATGTGTCAATCATAGGATAGTAAATAGTTGCTAAGTCATAGTGGTGTCAATAAGCATCTGATTTATGGCAACTTAGAGAGCTTAATTGCAGCCTTAGGTTTCTCGTATTTTTAGTATATATAGATGAGAAATATTAGAGGATGGTATTCATTCACTCTCATCCGTTCATTCACTCATTCTCTTTCCATTCCATTTTGTTAGTCTCATTTCTTAGTGCTCATATTTTCATTGTTGAAGAGTAGTGTTAGTGTAAGAAAGAATTATGTTATGCTTAGTGCTAGCATATTTGGAGGGAAGATTCAATTTGAGTTATAAGCTTGATTATAGGCATGGGAAACTATTCTTCCTATTTATATGTTATTTATATGTTATTGCATAGACTTGATTGAACAAGAAATATTGTTTTATTGAATGTACTTATTTTCTTGTGTGATTGAATTAGAAGTCTTTTAATTAGAATCAAGTATGGGAATACAAAATAGATTTATGCTATAATATTAAGATTAATATAGGAAATAATGAGTCGGTAATTTAGGGTTAGATTAATCATGGTCGGGATTATTTTTATATATGTTTCTTAATATTAACTCATTGGATAAATATGAGATAGTTATGGATAGTCATCCAAATAGAGAAAAGAAGTGGGTGAACATATGACTCTTAGTTGAAGTACATAGTGTTGAAATCTTTGGCCAAAGTAATGTAGGTTTTCTTTGTCTACATTGTCAGTCCAGTGTGATTCGGGTTTACGTACTAGGCAAGGAACATCATACTAATAAGATGAAACTTAAGTATGATAGCACTAGTTATGTAGGAAACAAAACTATGCTCATAAGGATTTAATATTTTGAGGTTAGCAAACCAAACTCTTTATCGAAGGGTTGGGTCACTTCTAATAGATGAGGCATGGGGGACTATTAAGTCTTGGATGGGCTGAAAAACACTTGAGTGGTGCTCTTCCTCATGCAGATGGTGGCCAATATTTGAGGATGTATACCATGAAGGACATCTTGACCACTATGTTTTACTTATGTACTCATTAAGCTCAATTGAAGTTTTATTTGTATTCAAATATTCCTAAAGCATATGGAAGTTTTAAAAGGACAATGTAAATGAATTTATATTCTTATGAATATAATATTGTATATGTTTCATGATAAATGAAAATGAAAAGAGAACTTTTATTAATTGTATTTTTGTAGGGTATTTATTTTTCACTCATGGGTTAAAACTTGGTAAAAATGAAAGGGTAGAAAAAATGGTTTGTTACAAGTACACCAACTTAAATAAATTACTCCAACCCAAAACAAAAATTAAACCTTAACCATACAAAGTTAGAAAAAATTAAACTCTAATCATGAGCGTAATTAAAGTCTAACTATATGTAATGCCCAAAAATTTACTTGCTTAATGGACATTACACAACCTATTTAATCCACTCCAAACATATGTATTTTGCAATAATTATTCTCTAAAAAAGGTAACCAAATGCATTTGTAAACCTAAATATATCATAGTATCAATCATCGTGTAACCTCTCCAACCAAGAATATATGTTAATTCAATAACATAATCTTTCTTTTTCTTTATATCACAACATAATACATTCCAAACTCTAAGCAATGGTAGCAATTAACAAGTTACACTTTTAATCAAGATTAATTGATAAACATCAACTTAATTCTCTCTTCTATTTCCAACACATCATGACTTCTTACTCAATTTTCTATTGTATTTCTTTGTCATGTGATTTCGTTTCATCCTATACCCACACCTGCAAGATGTCTACATGTCTAGATGTTCAACACCAGGTTTGAGGATAGTTAGATACATGATCATCATGATAAATTGTATTATTACTTTAACTGGATCCATAAAACAATAATCACCTATTAAATTGTATAAATGAATAGGGAATGCATAAAATTGGAAAGGTGTGGCAATATTAATAAAAAACTAAAAAGAAAAAGACCTAAGGGCGAACCCTAGTGTCTCGAGGGCTCATTACAGATGGCCTCACCTACATGAAATCTCAGAGATTTTTTAGTTCATATAATAATTTGAAACCCATCTATTATGAAAGTATAAGAGTGGGTATGCAACCCTTTCTAACCCTAGATAGTTTCCTCATCGGTTGCCACCAATTTAGGTGAAATAGGGATGATGCCAAATAAAAATAAAATCTACTCTTCAAACACACACTCAAGAGAGATTTCAAATGCCTGAACTGAATATATAAACTTTCCGTGTTTACCTTCAACCTAATTTTAGCTCCCCTTTCACATTTGATAGTTTTCCTTACACACTGGCATTAAATTCCATACCATACTAAGTATAGAGTATATTGGAGGTTAGAGATTAACATATGACACATTTAAGATTATTGAGGGTGAATTTTCCATGAGTAGTACTCTATATTGATAATGTCCTTACAAACTCTTTTATTCTATCCTCATACTTAAGGAATGTCAAATGATTCTTGTAATTGAAGTTTCATGAATATCCACTTGATTGGCAAAACAAATAATAAATGTCCCAACTATAGGTTGCGTAAATATACTTCATTCTATACTTTCAACATTAATAGCTTTCAATATCTAGAGACCACATAATCATAGTTATACCCTTCTCACATATTGCTACAACATAGCTTAATCCAATCCATGAATTATCCAGCAAATAGCTACCATTAGGATTCTGAAATCTAAGAGTTTATAAAATTTTCATTGAAGGCTAACATGAACACTCAACAACGAACCTGCCTCAAGACCATTGAAGGCTAACAAGAACCCTTTTGGAGACCATTCCTTCCCTCATTAATAAAGAACTAAACAATTTTCTTGTTGTCATTCTTTCTAAAGGGGATGTTAAGAAAGCGGTGTTCTCCTTTGAAGGCAATAAAGCCCCAGGACCTGATGGGTTCATGATGTTCTTCTTTCAAACCTTTTGGAGTATTATCAAAAAGGATCTGGTTAAGAGAGCGCACAAATTTTTTGGAGCTAGACTTATCTTAAATGAACTCAGTGCCACTTTTCTGGTTTTAATCCCCAAATGTCTAGGGGCTGACTTGATGGATCAAATTAGACCATTCAATTTGTGTAATTCCTTCTATAAGATTATTTTGAAGGTGGTTACTAGGAAATTTCTCATAGTTCTTCCTTCCATTATCTTGCCCCAACAGAGTGGCTTTATGTCTAGAAGACAAATTCTAAAATCTATCATCGCTATTCATGAGAATATTCACTCACTGGTAGACTCATAGAAACAGTGCTTCCTAATGAAACTAGATTTGTGTAAGGCCTATGATCGAGTGGCCTGGGGGTTTTTGGATAAGGTGCTTAGATATTTTGGTTTTTGCGAAAAGTGTATTTAGCTGGTTGGCCAACTCATTTCTACCCCTTCATTCTCTTCCATCATGAATGGAGCACCTGCCCCTTTCTTTAAATATTCTAGGGGCATCATGCAAGGGGACCCCATTTCCCTTATTCTCTTTATTATCATGGTTGAATGTCTGGATAGAAATATAAGCAAACTTGTTTCTCAGGGTCTTTTTTGGGGAGTTTCTCCCTCTGCTAGATATAAGGCATTTTCTCTCCAACAATTTATTGATGATACCATTTTAATGAGTACTTCATCGATTAGAGAAGCAACTCACATGAAGAACCTTCTCAGTACTTATAATGCTACTACAGGTCAATTGATTAACTAGGAGAAAAGCTCTTTATTCTTCTTCAACACTCTGGAGGACAGACGGATTAGGATAGCCCATATCCTAGGTTACCAAATTTGCCAACCTCCTATTTACTTAGGTCTATGGATCTTTTCTGGAATAGTCTTGTTGATAGATTCAGCATGAAGTTGGCGGGATGGAAAGGGACCCTTCCTAGACAAGCAGGTAAAATCCAACTCTTGAAATCTTCTCTCCAACTTCTTTTAGTTTATGCCTTAAGTCTCTTCAAAATTCTAAGAAAATTTGTAGATGTAATTGATAAAATTCAGAAAATGTTTTTGTGGTCCGGTGTTGAGGATAAAGTTTGCAAACCAAAGAAGTTGGGGGGCCTTGGTCTAAGAAACATTAAAAATCTGAGTAAAGCCCTCATGGACAAACAAATATGGAGAATCTATCAGGAAATAGGTGAGTGGAATGAAATTTTGAAGGCAAAATATTTACGTCTAAATCCTATCATGGAATATTTCCTTTCCTCGGATCAGATCTCAATTGGCTCTACCATAAGGAACAATGTTACTCATGCAAAAGGAATTGTGAATCTGGGAAAAGTATGGGCCATTGGTAATGGTAGAAGGGTCGATTTCTAGGATGATGCCAGGGTTGGAGGTGCTCCTATCAATGATCATTGTGTTCTTCAGATGATCATCAAAGCCTGCAAGAACAATTTTGGTGTCAAAGTTGCTGACTACCGGAGAGATCAGAAGTGGGTGGACCTGAGCACTACTTATCCTAGACTAAAGAATGTTAATTTGAATCTCAAATAGGTTGTCATTAACCTAAGAAGGGAGGACCACCTTGTGTGGGGAGGAATCTCTTCAAGGAATTATTCGGTGTGCTTTGTTGTCATTATGTTGGCTCAGTCTCAATACACTATCGCCTATTGGGCCAAAGCTTGGATTACAAGTTTGACTCTTAAAATAAATATTTTTTTATGGATTCTTCTGCAAAATAAAATCCTAACCACAGATAAACTGAGAAAGAGGGGATTTTGCATCCCCAACAGATGCTTCTTATGCCTTAATGATGAATAATCTATGAACCATATTTTTGTTCATTGTCCTTTAGTCCAGCCTATCTAGTCGATTCTTTTTCAGTTATGAGGTTTAAATTGGGTATTTCCTGAGTCGATTCAAGACTGTTTCATGAGCTGGTCTTGTAGATCAAAAAATACAACTATAAGGAAACTATGGGAATTTTTTTTCCATATATCCTATGGGATATCTATAAAGAAAGGAATAACAGAATCTTCACGAACTCCATTAACTCCCCTGAAGTGGTGTGGGCTAAGATAAAACACAATCTTGTTGAGAGTGTGGTGGCTATTCGATCTCATTCTTACAATAGTAATGAAAAGTATGCAGTTTTAAGGAGTTGGAACATCCAATCCTCTATGGACAACAACACTAACCAACTCAACAAAAGGATGGGGCTGCTAAAGGGAACCCAGGGCCAGCTGGTTATGGTGGAGTTATCTAGAATAGCATTGGCTTTTGCGTGGGGGCAGTTGCCCTCCCCTTGGGGAATCAAACCAATCGCTTGGTTGAAGCCATGGGTACCCTCCAAGCCATAAAATTAGCACATCAACTACGAGCCAAAAAAGTTTGGTTGGAGGGAGACTCTAATAATATAATCAATTGCTTCCTTGGCAATCAACATCCGTCGTGGATGATCAAAATATATTATCTATATGGTCAAGGAGTTACTTGAGGGACTTGACCAATATTACATCTCTCATGTTTATAGAGAGTCCAACAAGAGTGTTGATAGGGTTGCCAACGAGGCAGTGCGGAGTGGGTAGATAATGATCTGGAATAGAGAGGGGGAGCTCCCTCAAGTAGCACGTGACATTTTAAATTATGAGAGATATCGTGGAAAACAAGGTAGGATTTGATATCATTTCTCGATATAGTAGAGGTGGTTGTGGCATCATGAAACGGTTTCATAATCAGGCGAGAAGGAAGTACACCATTATTTTCCATAACATCTCGCATGCTTTGTGGGTTTTTTTTCCATTTGGAGCAGAAGCTTGAGGAATCTCTATTTGCTTCTAGAGGCTTCTTCGTTGTTTTTTTAAAAAAGAAAGTTTGCTGAGAAGAGCAGTATTTGCTGGAATTTACATTTTGTAAAAACTGATAAGAAGATGAGGGGGAATCATAAGTGCACAGAGTCTACAAAAATAGAGAAATGGTGAGACTGTCCCCAGGTTTCGGTTGTGCTGCAAGCAAAAAAAATATTGGATTATGTGGAAAGAATGCAAGAAAGAAGACTTGAATTCCTAGTATATTCAAAAAGGGGTGGAAAGAGGGCACCCTTACCATTGGTAGCAGGAAGGTTAAGGTTAGTGAGACCTTGATCGCAGAGCCAACTGGTCTGCCGATTAATGGAATCAAATTCTACAGGGACCAGAAGTTGTCGGAAGTAGCTGTGAAGAAATTCCCCAAGGACGAGGTGGAGAAAGTGAAACTCGTCAAGGGAAGCCACACCTACTACTCCCCTAAGGTAATCAAGAAATTCTGGCAATGGATTTTGTTTCCTGTCATGGAATTCATAACTTTAGATGGTAGATATACTAGAGTTTATAGTTACCATTTTGTTCTTCTTAATCATTTTTAGCACAAGGATAAAATTTCCCTCCCCTACCATTTGTTTTGTTCCCTTAATGTTAGGATGAAGGATGCTATCTCTAATCCCAAATCTAACCCCACATTACACGAGGGTCTTATGGTGGTCCTATACAACCATATCAGGAACACCATTGTTCAACAGGCTATATCTGAGGTGTCTGAGTTAGATGATGATTTGGGTGATTTGGTTGATGAAGATTATGAAGGATATGATATAGGGGCAGATGTCGAGGAGGACCCCTATTCCCCTAGGTTGAGAAAGCGTAAAAGGAAAACCAGCCAAGAGAAATAGGGTAAAGGGTCAATCAGCTGGAAAAAGAAGGGGGAGGACAATGATAGTTGGTATGAGGAAGAAGAGAAGAGTGAAGAAGACATGGAGACAGATAGTGAGGAGGTTCAAATTATCTCAAGCTAGAAGAAAACGGGGAAGATGCTGAGAAGTGAGGAGTTGGAGGCCAAGAACCACTCGCTCCTTCCTACTGTCTCCAAGGAACGGAGTAAGGGCTTGGATGGGGAGAATACCCCCAACAAGGAAATTAACACTGCTGAGTGAAAGGAGGTGGTTCTATAGGTGAACTTGGACCCTGTGGGAGATGAGGGCTAAGATGGCTCCCCTCTAGACTTCGACCTCTGTATCAAAAATAGAATGGATTGCTTCAATAAGGTCTTCTTTTGGGTACAAAAGGAAATTAAAAACATAAAAGATAAATAGATCTAGGAAGCTAGCAAACTTGAAGCTATGGAAGCCATTAGCACTGACAAATTCCATTCTCTACTTGACTACTTAAGTGAGTTGACTAAAGCTATCAACAATGCAGAGGGAATTATCAATGCCCAATGCAATAGCTTTAAAATCCTGGAAGATAGGGTAGGGGCAACTTAAAAGAAGATGGAACGGATTGAGAAGACCCTCAAAAAGATAGGAGAGTAGAGTTGCAAGATTTTAAAGGCCGCTTCTGATAGTATCAAGGTCCTAATTAGCAAACTTGAATAGGTCCAAGGCGATAAGGCCCTCGGGGACACTACTTAGGAGAAGGATGCAACCCCTAAAGAAAAGGATGGTCGGAGAAAAAGAACAAGATCAAGTACTAGGAAGAAGCAAAACCAAAGCAGGGACATTGAAGATCTCAAGGGGACTGCTATGACAATGGAGCAATTGGCACTAGAAGTGGCCGAATTGCTAAAGAACTTCACCTAGGCCTGGTTATTTTTCTCTGCTTTCTCTGTTGTTTGGTGTTTTGTTTCTTTGTGTTGTGTCTTTTTTGTTGTTGGCTTTTTGTCTTTGACCAAATGTCCTTTCAGTGGTTGTTGTCTCTTGTTTTTCTGGTGGACTCTGATGACTATCTTTTGATTCTCTAATGTAAAGGGTTTTAGGGGCTCTTCAAAACATATTTTCCCTTAATCAAAAACAAGAACACTCAACAATAAATAATTACTTCTACTAATCATGTGGCTGTTTGGCATTGAGTTATATATATAATATGTAGCACATTAAAATTAATTTGACTTTGTAGTCAACTTCCATTGACTAGTTTTGATAAGATTTCAAAAGAAAATTTTAACTCTATCAACCTTCTAGCCTTTAAGAAAACTTGATTGAATGAGATGCAATATATGATTAAATCATACTTAATTTAAATAGTCGTCACAATAAATAAACTCAAGAACGTAGATTTATGAACAAGCAAAAACACTTCGAAATTTCTTCAATTAGTCTTAGGCTATATATAGAATAAGAATCTAATTTTCTATTCTTGAATCCTTTTCGACTAATTTATAACTAACAAAATAGAATAAATTATAGTACTTAAGAGGAGCAAAAGAATGATAGAAGTTCAATCAACTCTAAACTAATCCATTAATCTTTTATGTATTGTCTACTAGCATGAATTCACACAAAGGAAGATTGACTATACAAGAAGGAAATATGTATTTGCCTCTTATATAGTCTACCTTGAATAATAATTTTTGAGCATATATTGACTTGATCTATATTTGGTAGCACAATGTGTCAATTCTATACTAGCAATAGTTGACACAAATAATTATTTTATTTGTTATTATCGATCTAATACCTATATGGATGTAGGTTGACATGGGTGGCTTGACATATAAAATTTCCTTTCATCGGATTTAAAAACTTCCATTTATTACATTGGTGGTTTATTCTCCTAGATGGTTTGCTATTTGCTAAGCCCACCTTCAGACAATCTCTAAATCACCATAGTATTGATATGTATGCAACGACATAATGGCTTGACCATATGATGCCGATAATGTTTACATGGAGAAGGCTCCTAGACCAATAAAATGGCTATTTAGCATCCGCAATGCCTATTACCTTCTTTTTTTTGTAATTAACTTCTGTTATTTCTAAGAGACCATGGCTGCAACGAAAACATCGGTTTTTGAAGTCAAATAGCTTATTTTACATTACACGAGAAACAACAAAATACAACTATTGTAAGTACGGTGGATTTTGGTACATGTTTGGTGACAGCCCAGGGGCAATTTTAATTTCCCAGCATTCTTTTGATTTGCACCAAAATGGGAGCTCTGGCATCAAGGAACGACGATTGCGGCGAGCTGTCACAGTTGGAAATGTTCTGGCCAACGTATGCAAAATGTGGAAGCATAGACAACGCACCTGAACTGTTTAATTATATATTTCCATTATCATTTTTAATAATACATTTATTATTATTGATGATTTTTTTAAATCTATTATCTAAACAATATTATTTTTAAAATAAACAAGTAGATATAATGTTCTAGAGAAGAGAATATATCTCGAGAATAAAAGCATAAAATGCATTAAAAATTAATGCCACTTTCATTTGCTTCAAGTTTAAAAACTAGACCAAAGGCTGCTGCTATTCATTTCATTTATCATGATGTACCATGGTACTCAAATTTCACCTAATTAGGGGAAGAACACCAGTAGTTGATCATGTACCAATTGTTGTGAGGGTTGTTAATACCTTTTGTTCCAAAAATTGAACAAATAAAACCTATTGTTTAAAACATTAAATATAATTTTTTGTTAGGAAATGTACCAATATTTGCTAGGAAATGTACTAACATTGTAAAAAGTAACCAATTAGGTGATGCCATATCAACTACACAACTACTAGGGCCTCTTTTGCATGCCTATTGGTCTCACTTTTTTGGGGGGCTGTTTTGGACACCTTGGTAAAAAGCATGCTGATGTGGCATCATACTTGATGATGTGGTGCTGAAAGCTTAGTTATAAGCAGGGGACTTGCCTAGTAAGCTCCTCTTCCCCTATATGTCCTTAATTTTAAATCAGGTTTTAGTTAATTGAGGTATTATACATTTTTAACATACTTATTCATAAAAATAACAAATTCCCTTACTCATATATAAAGGGCTTGTTGCAATTGAACACTTGGTTAAACAAATAATTTTATTGGCCATGTCACATGTCAAATTAAAGATAATAAATACCTAATGAATGCTAATTTTATGATTAGGTTTATGGAGTCTAATCATCCCTAATTATGCACTATATTGAACCATTTAATATACTAGTTTAATGAAGCATAAATTTAGGAATGATAGAAACATAATGTGTGCAACCAATTTAATTGGGTTTATGATTGAGGACATATTTATTATGAAAAAATTTCTAGTAAGCTCTCTAACCAATTACAGATTGTCTCTAAGTTGATGCAAAATGATTCTAAAATCTTATAAATAATAATAGTGATAAACTATAGTGACTATAACATGTTAATATCTAATGCATTCTTAAGACATTCCATTTAACTATACAAATACTTTAAATATTTCATATGAAATAGTGAGAAGCCGCATGTGAGTGAATTGGAGCAACAAATTATGAACCAAATTTGAGAGTTTGGTAAATCATTATTAACATTATCAACATGAATTTGATCATAAATTTAATTAAGAAATAGGCTAGCAATGGTTAGGAAAAATTCCAAGAAAGGTGCACAAAAAGGCAAGAAGAATCTTTATAATTTGAATGGCTCTAAAGGAAGTACACTTATATAAAAATAATATATGAATATCATGAGTGGCAAATAGGAAAGAAAAGAATGTCTATATTTTTTTTAATAATCAATCATATTATCTCAAGAAAAATATGTTTTTAATAATGTCCATGAAAATAGTTCTTAAAATAGACTACGGAATATTTCAACTTTCAAGAAAGGAAATCAACGTTAAGAGGAACAAGTGAGGCTAGGGAAAATTAACAATAATTCCATTCCATCAATAAAGATCCTGATCTAATAATTTGTGTCTAGAGAATGAAATTTATCTTTCAAATAAGTTGTTTGAATTATAAATTTTATTGGCTCCTATCCTACAAAAGGAAAATGAAAAATTAAATTGAAAATCAAGGGGATTCTTATACACTAAAACTCTTCTCAAGTGGATTCTTTCTAGTAGAATTCCCTAATAAAATGGAAAGGAGTAATGTTCTTAATGGAGGACCAAGGATGTCAAATGGTGTAGGCCTCTTCTTGAAAAATGGTCAATTGTTTTGATTTGTTAGATCTTAAAATCTATTAAATTTTAATATATTTAGAATTTATAATCTTCTTCAAGAATAGTGATAATACACAATCTTGGAGTAGATTGACATTTCACTCTTAGATCAATCAATTGTGAAAAGAGATTGAAGGATTTATGAAGGGTATGTATAAGGAGATATTTGTCCAAATTCTAATCAAATATAGAATTTAATATAGGTAGCTATAATTAGTTTATAGGAATTTAGGCAAAACCAATCTTTTGTAGGCATTATAAATTAAAGATTCATTACACAAAAAAAGTATAGACGGAATATCCCACAAATTTTTTTAACGAAATGATATAGAAAAGAATTAGTCAAGCCTAAGGAATAAAAAGTCAACACAACACAAATATTAAAGGAAACGATAAGATTATAAATACCCTATAAAAACTATTTGATCCGTGAAGTAGTGTCATCAAATCATTTAGCATTGGGATTGTTAAAAGTTTCTTTCTTATTCTTCTTTGGATAATAAAGATGAAAATTTCCCTTTTTTCAGATATATGGAAGAATCAAATGATCTTTCTCTTTCTTTATTGGTGGAGAACACGAGTTATCATAAGAGACAAGAACTAAAGGGCATCCATTCTACCAAATTCACCCAAAACATGATCTCGATCTCATCCCTTTTCAAGATGTTGGAGCCATGCACTTAGCAAGACTTGATCCTTGGTGAGTTTGTTAAGAACCTTCAATCCTTATTTTCATAAGAAACGTCTATTTAATGTAATCAAGTCAAAGCTGCAGGGATAGCATCCACTTTCTTCTTAAGCTGATCAAATTGTTTCACTAGTATATTGAAGATTAAGAAGTACAAATAGTAGTGGTATGAGAAGTATGGGTGGAATATTTATGTTTACTTAATGCATTTAAATTGTTTCTTTTGGAAGCCCTGCAATTTCATTAATTTGTGTTTTTGCTACCATCTCATTCTCCAAGGTTTTTAATGGAGGATTTTTAAGAATTGAAGTTGTGGAAACCCCATTTAGCTTCTCAGCAAAATTTGAACTATAATATTACTTGATTGTTGCAAAAACGTACTTTAGGTTACATATGATTGGATTGACTGGTAAGAAATAGTCCTTATGATAAGAAAGATAACTTGCATTGTTATTTACAAATGAACAACATTGTCCTTTACAACTATTGGGTAGGTCATGGTTGAAGCACATGAGAAAGTGTTTGTTTTGCACAAGAAGAAATGGGGCAAGTGGTTATTCAGATTTTTAAGAATCTCCCCATGGTCTTATTTAGAAATGTGGATAATACACTCTTGTTTCTAGGGTATGTTTTGTTAATATCCCATTCAGAGCATTCCATGAGAAGATATTTCTCCGAGGCATTTTGTCAACTAGCTTAGGTGTCTTTCATATGCTTTCAGATTTTGCATATCCTGGCAATCATGGCCTTCTGTCAAACAGTTCATGTGCCTTGTTTATGCTTAGACATTTTTCTCGGATGTTTAAAAGGGTAGTCAAGGCAATTGCGGCTACAAGGTCTCAAAAAATTACTGTGATGGATGTCCATCCCCTATTCCAAAGCTCCTATTTTCGTAGAGGCTGAGAGGGTGCTGACAAAGGTTGCGGTGTCTGGCTTTACACCTGCCCATCGCATTTGGTTTAAATCGTCTAAATCCTTTTCAAGGAACGGATGTTCTCGATACCCTGCAATCATAGCATTCCATGAGACCATATTATTTCGAGAAATTCAGTAAAACCATTCACGCACCTTGTCTGCGCTTCCACATTTTGATTGAATCTCTACCACAGCGTTTCCAACTATGATATCTGACAATTATCGGGGCTATGCTGTGCAGCGCTGTAAAAATCCTCGAGCAGTATATAAAACCATTCCATGACAACGGCGACATAAATGGGAATCGTTAGGCGGGATTATGTTTGAATTCAAACATTAACGGTGCTGAACGGAAATAGACGGAATGGATTTGGGAGAAGGTATGGGCCCACACCAGCTACCTAAGCAATCAAAGCTTAGTGTGTGCTAGTTAAGTCAGTCCTTCATAATCAGGCTTCCAAAAAACTTCCAATCAAATGATATGAGTAGATGTAAGAATGGCTTAAATCACATACACTAAGCTTATATTTCTAGATTTAAAAGTGTTAAATACTAAGAATTGACTGATACTTTTTAGACCTAATATGTTGCTTAATGTATGTTGTCACACTAAGAATACACTTTTAAGCTTAAAAGTATTAAAACATTCAAAATTGACTAACATCTTCTAGACTTAGTATGTTGCTTATTGATGTAAGACCTCATTCCCATGTTCCTCTTCGTAACATCCCACTTACTACCATTTATTACCTTCATCATGCAGTGGCAATCTTCTTTTTAATAAATAAGATGACCTTCATACCTGTTCAAGGCATAGCCATTCACTGGAAATAATGGAGCGGGCTATTTGAGTATTGCATGCAAAAGAGATGAAGATCTCCATTAAAGGCTTGATTTAATACAACATGGCATGGGAGAGAGAGGTCCTTGACTCTTCTGTAGTTCGATCTCATTTGAAGAAAACCTTTGTCCACTACATTAGACTATCTCATGATCATCATTTACTGATACTACCTAGTACGTTAATTTCTCTTTTAATTGTCTTCTTCAGCATGAGTGTCCTATCCAAATTAGAATCGTACAAGTGAATCCTATCATGTAACGGCATACCAGTTACGATGTCATTTTTGAAAAATTGGATGAAGATATCAAATCTAATATGCACCAATTTCCATCTAAATTCATTGTGCTAGTTATTTGCATTTAATTGTGCGACTTGTGTGCACCTCCAAAGACTTCTATAAGATGAGCATTGATGGCAAAAGTAAGTTGCGTGCATGACAAAGATGTAGGCTTTCATTAAAGATCTGACTCCAACAGTAGCGTGTGAGAGAGACGTCGCTATCTTGTCTATTGTACATTCACTACTGGATATGTGGATTGGTGTCCCATTAACACAGGTTACTTCATTCTTTGACTCGACTATCAACTTGGAGAAGTCACTCAATTAATTATGCTGATGAAGTTAAATATGTTATGACCAAATAATTAAAATATCACATATAAACCCATAAATTTATTAAGTATAAACATTAGGTAGTTATTATCCTCTCGATTTTAATCTCTATTTTAATCTATAGCATAATCTATAGAGTTATGCTAATTGATTGGTAATTGAAAAAAAAATTATTTGACCTAGTCCTTTCACCAAGGCAAATAGAATTGTGTCATTCATTGTACCACTAGGTTTGTATTCTCATATAACTTTAAATATCTAACTTCATTGCTGTTGCAGCAATAATGGGTTATTGAATCTCTTACATAAGTATACTTTTGATTAACATTCTAATGGGATGAGCATTTCTTAGGCCACACCTAAATATTATTATTAAATATAAATATAATACCTAAATATATTGACTTGGTACTTTTTTGTCAAATTCATTATTAGTGAGATGGTTTTAATGCTTATTACATTATTAGTATTTGAAATTATATATTTTATGGTGACTCATAGTAAACAGTTAACCTTCATGTGGAAAAGTGATACAATTATTTAAATAATAAGCATAGTTAAAATAAATGGCAATATCATATAACACCTTTCATATTCATAAATAATTACTACTCAGATAAGGTAACTAAGCTTTCAGACTATAATCATTAGTTTGTTTTCCTACACTTGGTTAGTCGTAACTTTGTAATCTGCATCAATGGGTGGGCATCACGCATTCTATATTTTCATTATTATTATTATCCTTCATATTTATGATATTAACATGGACAACAAGTTCAATTCTTTTAATAGTAATCATCGTAAAGGCATTAGAATTCCCAACACTAGGAAATTTAGTACTTAGATACTTATTTGCATTAACATCTATAATGTGGATCAAGAAAAAGGTATTATTTGACCAGTATAAAATATAGAAGTCTCTTCATTATAATTACTCATAACCATTTTAATAAGAAGTCTAAAGAAATATAAAAGGTCAATTCCAACTCATATTTTGATAAATTAACAATAATAGTTGATTTCTACTCTTAGTCTTATTTCAAACTAATAGTGGAAAGTAAATAAGAAAAGTACTCACCTTCTCTCCATGTGGTTTGTTTTCAACCACTGGGTACGTGCACAAAATTGTCTCCACTTAGTGTGGAAGTTTTACACTTGGGAAAAAATGGCAAATCTCACGGACCGCATGAGAAACGAAACGGGATCTTGTTTCACGTCAGGATCCCGAGCCAAAATTTGAAACGGGATCCCGTTTAGCTTCGGGACCCCGAGACTAGATCTAAGAAATGGGATCTCGTTTCAAAAACAAATATGTCTCTACCTCTCTGTCACGTCCTTAACTCTTTACTCTTTATCTCTGCTCTCTCTGTACACCTCCCCTTACCCCCTACCTACCTATATTTCTCTATATATACATCTCTACCTCTCTCTTAACGTACCATCTCTCTCTCCCAACCAACTTAGCTTTCTCTACATATGTCATAATAGGTCCTACTAAGGGGTCTTATGTCATAATAGGTCCTAGTAAGAGGTATAATGTCTTAATAGGTCCTCTTAAGGGGTCTTATAACATAATAGGACCTATTATGACATAATAGGACCTATTATGACATAATAGGTCCTATTATGTCATAATGGGACCTATTATGTCACAATGGGACCTATTATGACATAATAGGTCGCATTATGAAATTATAGGTCGCATTATAACATTATAGGTCCTATTATGACATAATAACCCCTTAACAAGTCCTAGTAAGGGGTATAAAGTCATAATAGGTCCCCTTAAGGGGCTTTATGAATATGACCTATGATGTCATAATAGGACCTATGATGACATAATAGGACCTATTACATCATCACAGATCTTATTATGTCATTATTAGTCCTATTATGACATAATACCCTTTAACAGGTCCTACTAAGAGGTATAATCTCATAATAGGTCCTTTTAAGGGGTCTTATGACATTATAGGACGTATTATGTCATAATAGGTCCTATAATAGGTCCTCTTAAGGGGCCTTATTACATAATAGGACCTATTATGACATAATAGGTCGTATTATGTCACAATAGGATCTATTATGACACAATAGGACCTATTATATCACAATAGGACCTATTATGTCACAATATGTCCTATTATGTCACAATGTGACCTATTATGACATAATAGGTTGTATTATGACATTATAGGTCCTATTATGTCACAATAGGTCATGTTATGACATAATACCCCTTAACTCTCTCTAAAAGTACAATAGGTCATGTTATGACATTATAGGTCCTATTATGTCACAATAGGTCATTATAGGTCATATTATGTCACAATAGGTCCTATTATGTCACAATAGGTCATGTTATGTCACAATAGGTCATGTTATGACATTATAGGTCCTATTATGTCACAATAGGTCTTAGTAAGAGGTATAATGTCATAATATGTCCTCTTAAGGGGTCTTATGACATAATAGGTCGTATTATATCATAATAAGACCTATTATGTCACAAAGGGACCTATTAGGACATAATGTGTCATATTATGACATAATAGGTCCTATTATGTGACAATCAATCTTATTATGTCATAATAGATCTTACTAAGGGGTCTTATGTCGTAATAGGTCCTCTTAAGGGGTCTTACGACATAATAGGTCGTATTATGTCACAATAGGACCTATTATGACACAATAGGACCTATTATGTCACAATAGGTACTATTATGTCACAATGTGACCTATTATGACATAATAGATTGTATTATGTCATTATCGGTCCTACTATGTCACAATAAGTCCTATTATGGCATAATACCCATTAACTCTCTCTAAAAGTACCATTTCTCTCTCCCAACCAGCTTATCTTTCTCTACATGTGTCATAATAGGTCCTACTAAGGGGTCTTATGTCATAATAGGTCCTAGTAAGAGATATAATATCATAATAGGTCCTCTTAAGGGGTCTTATGACATAATAGGTCATATTATGATATAATAGGTCGTATTATGTCATAATAGGACCTATTATGTTAGAATGGGACCTATTAAGACATAATAGGTCCTATTATGACATAATAGGTCCTATTATGTGATAAACGATCTTATTATGTCATAATAGATCCTGCTAAGGGGTCTTATGTCATAATAGGTCCTCTTAAGGGGTCTTATGACATAATAGGACCGAATATGACATAATAGGTCATATTATGTCACAATAGGACCTATTATATCACATTAGGTCCTATTATGTCACAATGTGACCTATTATAACATAATAGATTGTATTATGTCATTATAGGTCCTACTATGTCACAATAGGTCCTATTATGAGATAATACCCCTTAACTCTCTCTAAAAGTACCATTTCTCTCTCCCAACCAGCTATCTTTCTCTACATGTGTCATAATAGGTCCTACTAAGGGGTCTTATGTCATAATAGGTCCTAGTAAGAGGTATAATGTCATAATAGGTCCTCTTAAGGGGTCTTATAACATAATAGGTCGTATTATGACATAATAGGTCGTATTATGTCATAATAGGACCTATTATGTCACAATGGGACCTATTAAGACACAATAGGTCTTATTATGACATAATAGGTCCTATTATGCAATAAGCAATCTTATTATGTCATAATAGATCCTACTAAGGGGTCCTATGTCATAATAGGTCCTCTTAAGGGGTCTTATGACATAATAGGACCTATTATGACATAATAGGTCGTATTATGACATAATAGGTTGTATTATGTCACAATAGGACATAATAGGTCGTATTATGTCACAATAGGACCTATTATGACATAATAGGTCATATTATGTCACAATAGGACCTATTATATCACAATAGGACCTATTATGACACAATAGGACCTATTACGTCACAATGTGACCTATTATGACATAATAGGTCGTATTATGACATTATAGGTCCTATTATGTCAATAGATCCTGTTATGACATAATACCCCTGAACTCTCTCTAAAAGTACCATATCTCTCTCCCAACCAACTTATCTTTCTCTACATATGTCATAATAGGTCCTACTAAGGGCTCTTATGTCAGAATAGGTCATAATAAGAGGTATAATGTCATAATAGGTCCTCTTAAGGGGTCTTATGACATAATAGGTCGTATTATGTGATAATCAATCGTATTATGTGATAATCGATCCTATTATATCATGATAGGTCCAACTAAGGGGTCTTATGTCATAATAGGTCCTAGTAAGAGGTATAATGTCATAATAGGTCCTCTTAAGGGGTCTTATGACATAAAAGAACCTATTATGACATAATAGGTCATATTATATCACAATATGACCTATTATGACATAACATGACCTATTATCTCACAATTGGACCTATTATGTCACAATAGGACCTCTTATGATATAGTAGGTCATATTATGACATTATAGGTCATATTATGACATTATAAGTCCTATTATGTCACAATAGATCATGTTATGACATAATACCCCTCAACTCTCTCTCTAAATGTACCATCTCTCTCTTCCAAAAAGCTTATCTTTATCTACATATGTCATAATAGGTCCTATTAAGGGGTCTTATGTCATAACAGACCCTCTTAAGGGGTCTTATGACATAATAGGTCGTATTATGACATAATAAGTCCTATTATGTCATCGTAAGTCCTATTATGACATCATAGGTCATATTATGTCATAAAACCCCTTAAGAGGGAAACGGGATCCCCTTTCCTATAATGTCATAAACTTAAATGTTATATTTCATGTATATATAGTATGTTTTAAAAAAAATAAAAAATGTATATAGTTTATTTAGAAAAAAAAATAATTAAAAAAAAGGGAAACGGGATGCCATTTTGAAATGGGATCCTATATTGTTTTTTAAATGGGGTCCTATTTCAAAACGGGATCTCGTTTGCTAAATGTGTTTCTTATTATTTTAGAAATGAAACGGGATCCCGTTTCTAATAAATTCAAACTTTGGATCGGTTGTAGCTTGGGTTTTGGCTTGGGAAATGGTTTGGAGAGCTGACCCTTTTGCTTGGACCTGGTTTGACCTGCAACTTGAAGGCCAAATCAATCTTCATATAAAATAATGACTTCAAAAATATATCTGAACACCAAATTTTCAGAATTTTTTTAAACAATGAAAACCCATTATAGTAGAGACTGTCTAGATTCGAAATATATAATTTTTTTAAAAAATCGATCAATATTCTTATTTTTTAAATAATTACTAATGAAAGAGGTCCATAAACTCGAAATAACATGGTTTTTTAGTTTTTAATATCTTTTTTGTCTCTAACTTTTTTGAATTTTTTTTTTATATGGCATCAAACTAGAGACAATTATATACATTTTTAAAAATAAAAAATTAAAATAAATGTTAAGTTTAGGTCAAATTATGCTTTCCGTACACAAGAATTTTTCAAAAAAATGATTATGCCCAATAAAAAATTAACAAAAAGTAATTATGCAAAAAAAATTACAAAAAAATATTCTCATCAAAGGTGAGTGAGTTATAGATCTTTTCCCAAAAGGATTAATAAAAATAATTTCATTTAGGTCAAATTATGCTTGTCGTACACGGGCATGGTATGGTCCTGAAAAGTGACTTTTAAACCATAGGTTTTAGTAATCCCTATTCAAACTTCATTTTTAAGATCTGGGTATTAAACTAAATTACATATTTGGAAAGAAGACTTCGAGTACTACATTTTCTATTACTAAAGTTTTTCAATATTCATTCTTTAAGTGCCTCAAATCTTTAGGTCAAATAGGATGAAATTGAAAAATATGAGAAAAAACTTCCACTTTTTGGCCAAAAAGTGGACATAACTTCTTGCAGGTATGCCACTCACTTCTTTCAAATCTAACATAAGATCGCACTTAGTCAAAAATCATTAGTACAACATAGCATCTTGCCAGAAGAAGCATGAAATTTTAGTTATCATATAAACAAGCATCCCTATCCACTATAGGTGAAATATATCCATACTTTATCCTTATAAGCCTTCGTTCATACTAGGTTGATAATGAATATCAACTAAACCACACTGTATTTTCAATTGTACATTAAGAATAGATATTCTCAAGATTCTCAACACGACTATTTCACATGAGCAACATGATCATAATTAAGATCTAGCCATAAAACAAATGTTCATTCCATCATACTTGAGAAAAGAACCTCGAATCAAAATTGTGATATAAAACATCCATGTCTAGTTATATATGGGCATCACATCCTTCCTCCCAAGACTAAACTTCTTCCTGGAAGTTAGGAAGTAAAATTTATACTACATGTGCAAATCTACAAGTTAATAGAGCCAAACTTTATCTTCAATAAATAATATATGGAACACAAAATTATCAATTAGAAGAAATTCACTAAATAAGTATTAAGAAGGTATTTCTCACAATTTGGGTTTCCACAAGTCTACTTAGGTACTCATACACACTACATATACAAAGGATCCATCAATGCTCTATCATAACTTGCAATATTTACACCATTGACAAAAGAGACAAATCACACAAGATAGTTTTAATCATACTCATGATGTTATTACTTACAACTCACTTATTAATCATATTTCATTAATTCTTAAGAATGCCACAATATAAGCTCTATCATTAATAAGAAGACAAATGTTACCTCATATCATCCACTCATCATATCCATCATGGTCTCGTAGGCATTTAGTTTCTTCTGTAATTATTACTCTTTAAAACTTGGTTTATCATTTGAATAACCATATCAACATAGAATACATATACACAACCACAATACATCTCACTTAAATAACATCATGAGAATCACACAAAGGCATGAGGATGACTAGTTCCCAGTATTCTCCTCTGAGAATCCATATCACATAAATACTTACCATCAAGTCCTCCCTGAGGAACCTTTTCATAAGAAACATCAAATAGAATTAGGGGAAATGGATAGCAGCCATCTCATACCAGTTTCATTTATCCCTTCACAATAGTTCCCCAAGCCATCTACCCCCCTAATACAATTTGTTAGGGACCCCTCATGATTATGAAAGTTTTAAAATTTCACATTACTATGAACATGCTAGCAGCAACAAACATTTGATAAAGCCTCAAAACAATAAATTTTAAACTTGAATATCATCAATTAGTGAAAATGCACAAATAAAAAAAAAATTTAATGGTGGCCACCCATCAATAATTCAAAAATGTGAAAAAGGGTCAAAATAAATAATCCTTGAGGCTAAAAGGACAATTTGAGGATGAATTTAGTGAATTACTCAAAGAATCTCAAAATTGTTGTCTTCATTAATTAATAAATGGAATCATCTAAAAAGAAAAAGAAACATTATGTTATTGAATTAACATCTATTCTTGGTTGGAGAGGTTACATGATGATTGATACTATGATATATTTAGTATTACGAATGCATTTGGTTATCTTTTAAAAAAAAATTATTGCAAAATACATATATTTGGAGTAGAATAAATAGGTTGTGTAATGTCCATTAAGCAAGTAAATTTTCAGGTATTATATTAGGTATCAGAGTGTAGGTTACAATGTTGGAGCATTATGGGCTTAGTCACTTTTCTTAACATACTAATTTCATGATGAAATTCTAGTTGTTTTGATTACCTACATAGAATTCATGTGAATCATCAACCAAGTAACTAGAAAATAAATTGATATGAACATGATTTTACAAAAGCGGTTCTTGTTGAGCTATAAAACTATGTGTATATATGTTCCTTTCTTTGGTGTAGAATACTTCATCAAGTTATGTGTAGTGATATGTGAAAAGACTAGTAAAGGTGTTGTGACTCAAGTGGGTGATATTGTTCATCCAACTTGGGTAAGGGAGAGGTAGACACCATGGGTGAGCTACCTATATGTTCCCTTCATGAAAATTATGTATATGTAAACAAAATTGATATCTTAATGAATCATGATGAGATTGTGAAGTACTTGTGTTGGAAATATATGTTAATAGCATGTCTTGTATGATGTCACGCTGGTAGAAGCTTCGCAACAGACTTTTTGCTATATGAGATGCACACCCTGTAAGGAGGGGTCGAGTGATAGAGGACCATCATTGAGGTATTGCAATAAAATGCAATGTTAGTAGTAGATCCATAGAGAGTTTACTTTTTCTATATGAGATGCACACCAAGCTGAGAGATAGAGGATCTCTATTGACTGAAATACTCTGAAGGATATGAGTCCCTATAGACTCCCCCACATGTAGAGCTACACTTGTTGGCTCATAGTGAAAACCTATCATTTGATGTGTATACCCCATGGATTGAGGATGTAAGTGCACCAACATTTTGATGCGGATATAGTAATGACAATTGATCTATCACGATTGTCCTAGGTTGTGTGGGACATGCTTACCATGGTATTACGATTTATCCATGAGCTCTATGTGGTTTGAGACCATGATTTCTCTCATCCCCCCTTAGGTGACTTGATTAATTCATAGAGTGATTATGTTGTGAAAAAAAATAATAATATATGAATCAATTCAATACTTATATTCATATAACATAATCCACCGCTTTTCTTATTTTAGATATTTGTTATGATATAGAAAAAAATGCTAATTGAATATTTATACGTATATTACAATAATTTTCTTTGTAGATTAATATTATTCTCTTTCAAGGTATATTTTTGTTGTTTTTATTAAACAATCCTTGCGATATATGTCTAAATAAATCTTCTCCATTGGCATTTTTAATACTCATAAAAAACCAACATTAATATGCAAATACAAATGGTACAAAATGTAGCATAGAGCTGAAGTCATTGACAACAGGTATTGCACTGACATTAGTTGTCTTCATGCCAAATTATGGAATTCACTATATTCTTGTCAACACATTTAGCGATAGCAAAGACGATGAAAACATAGTACCTTCTTAGACTTCAAATCAATGTTAAGGTTATATAAGGGGTCAATTAGTTTTACGATTAGGGTTACTATTAGGGTTAGAGTTGATGTTAGCCTTAAATTAAGGTTATGATATTATTAAAGTAATGGTTCAATTCAGATTAGTGTTATAGTTCAATAAGAATTAGGATGTAATAAAGGTTCAAATTTGAAGAAAGGTAATGTGCAATTCAGGACATTTTACTTTACTTCAATTCTTTTGCATTGCAAGAGTGCACGTATTTATATTTGGTGGGTACTTCTTTTTTAAGCGAACATGATAAAGTAATCAATTTAAGTTATTCTTCTTCTTTGATCTTTTCACTTATCAACTTCAATTTAAGATATTTTATACTTGCTTCCTTTCTTGGGCATTTGGATTTCACCTCAACAATTAGGACAAGAAATTATGCACAATATAGGGTTTAGTGGATCTGTGAGCTAATCCCCAAAAGTTATCAATCAGGTAGGTCTATAGTAGTGTTCCTCATGTGATAAAATTAATCTTGGACATCCATCAAAAGTGGAAGTATTTATTTTAGATGAGCTCAAAATATGTTACATTTCAAGTAAGGAATCTAATGTCAATTTTATACATATTTTATATTTTCTATTGATGGAAATATAATAAAAAATAAATCATATATTGTAGATTGATTGGATCGCTATCTATATTAAGTGACAATAGAAGAATCCTCTTGTGAGATGACAAAATAAAGGCATACAAAAGAAGAGTTTATAGCTCAATTTTATTAACCTTTTTACTCACCTCCATAATGGAATACAAAGATTGTAAAAGAGAAAAACTAGGGGATGATATAGAAATAAAGAAAAACAATCTAATCTATGTATCAAACAAAATAAAAGTAAAAATGTTAAAGAGGAAGAAGAAAATCATGTCAAATTCCACAACACCCACGGAAATATTATTGTAGTAATGTTGTTGTGCTCACATAGAATAACCAATGCCAAAGCAAACAAAGAGAATAAAATATAATATGAATAACATGGAAGAATTCTTGATGCATAAATACATAATTATTAACATGCAACATATGTACATCATGAAGGTTTGAATGTATCATTATAGTATAACTCTGAAATAATTCTTAAGTAAAATAACTCATCCACTCTTACTACTCACAACTTGATGCATATAAAAGGAATGACATTAAGAATATTCTGCCATATTATATTTTATCTATCTTCCTTTTATACACAATCTCTACTATATTTTTTCTCTTTTTCCTATGCTCGCCTTTACACATATGCTTCTGTTTCTTACCAAAATCCAATCAAAATGAAATCCCACCCTAATAATGTTTATGAGCACCAAATTCTCGCAATAAATTTGATATGCGCTAAATCATCTCATCTCATGAAGTAGTTAAATAAATTTTGAACTCAATAAACTCCACTATGTTTAGGTCAATAATTTATGTGGGTGAGGGAAGTAGAAAATGGATTCCAATAAAATCAAACGTAGAGTTCTTTCCTTTTTTTATTATGAGCTATTTGTTTTCATGTCATGGTCATGGGTTGTTAAGATTATAAAATATTTGTTGGTCTAAACTCTATATTGATACATAGATGAGTTAAATAATTTTATGTCATTTATCTATAATTAAAGAAATTTTAAGGTTTTATGCACATCTCTAATTGTTTATTTAGAGTAGTTTTTATATGTAAATAAAATGATCAAATTAATGTAAATTTTATAATCTATAGGTACATATTATATGATAGATCCATAAGCACATTTTTTCATATATATATATATATATATGATAAAATTGAGTTTTTGAAAGGATTCAAATCTTTTGATAAACAATAAGGAATCCTACATTCATGGAAAGCTCAAAAAATAGATCATTATTAAATATATAAAGAAAATATAAAGTGTAACAAAATTAAATATTTTTTTTTTTTCTAAGAATCCACTTTGTATATTAACTTTAGGTTTGAAATGAATTGAAACAAAAGTCATTATTAAGAATAATAGTTTGAACATAATGTTACCAATATTTTTTCTAACTCAAAGATATAATAGAGTTTTTCTCCAATTATGATATAAATTTTATGTATAGGTTCTTAAGTTTTAGATGTGATTATATTCTAATAAAATAAGAATAATTGAAAAATAAAATTATATTTAACATTAAAAATTAAATTATACAATATGATTTAATATTTTATTATGTAAGATATAATTTATATAGAAAAGTATAAGTAATTGTATGTCAATATATTCTTATATTTTATTTAATTTAAAAATCAAATCTTATATGGGATGACCCCACATGACAGTGGCTAGATACGAAATATAAGGGTGTTATAATTTAAATCTCTTATAATTTAAGAATTAACTTGGTGAAAAGAATTAGTAAAATAATTGAAATTTTTATTTATTTGTACGATTAAATATATTAAATTTGACAAACTAATACAAATTAATTACGATGACAATAAATATCCATAGGACATCGTGTATTTTTGTCCATACAATTCAATGCAGTTCAAATCAGTAAAGCCCAGGCTACATTCTTTCGTGCACACTCTACACTCGATCCTTATCTTGGCTCATTTTCCATAAAGAATGGCGTTGTGCAGATGGGACAAGTATTGTGATCCTCAAGCCATGGCCAAATACAGTGAGAATGAAATATATGTCCGATCATACAAGGAATTTCTCGAACCTCTTCTCCCAAAATAAAATCATCCCTACAAACTCCACAGAAAAGCCCATCATTAACATGAAAATCTGAAACTGTTACAATGGGGAATCGCTCTACCAATTCTTTCGCCTTCCTTTCATTCTCCATTATCTTGACGATACTTTTCAGAATAGAATAGAGAGTATTGAAGACCCCACGTAACCACCGAATATCATCAGGGAGTCGATCCTCATGAACTTCAATCAGGAGAAATTCGGAATGTAATAAATCGTGACGGCTGTTAAGATGTTGGAGACGACGGGGCAGAGTTTCACGTTCCATTAAACAATTTGCTTGTATGAATACTTTGGTGGCTTCGATACGTAAATCCCCCATGTGGCATTCCAGGCTTTTACACCACTCTGCAAGTTCATTCTCCCTGCAACCCATTTTCTTCTCCTCCTGCATTTGCATTTCTTCAGTTAACTGGCTTTATCCAATTACCAATGAACTGATTTTCAATTTGGTATGCGAATTTGTGGAATGGGTTACAGTTTTGTGAGAAAATGTAGTGAATGAAGCGTCAGCGATAGTTAAGATGTTGCAGACGACGAGGCAGAGTTTCACGTTCCATTAAACAATTTGCTTGCATGAATAGCGTGGTGGCTTCGATACGTAAATTCAAGTTCATTCTCCCTGCATTTGCATTTCTTCAGTTAACTCCCTTTATCCAATTAGCACTGAGCTGATTTTCAATTTGGTATGCGAATTTGTGGAACGGGATGCAGTTTTGTGAGAATATGTAGTGAATGAAGCGTCAGCGATAGTTTCTTCTGGCGACTTCTCAAAATAGGCGAGCCGTTGATCCAAACACTACTTAATTTAGGCATAACTTTTCACCGCTTATCTTAATAAAGAGCTTGTAAATTTATTATTAATTATTGTTTCGAAATATTTTTAAAATCAAAATTCTTAAAGTTTACTGATTTATTTTTTAGATGTTTATTATTAATGATTATTTTAAAATATTATAAATTTAATATTCATAAATTTATTTGGTCTATTTTTAGTTTTGTTTTTAAGAAGGCATTCATAAGTGAAAAAAAATAATTTATCAACATTTTAACAAGACTTTAGAAGGAAACCATGTTATAGTATCTTCATAACTAATTTTTGAGTAAAATAATTTAGAAAATCATAAATTAAAAAATTATTTATTTTTATTGATCATGTTATTCTATTTATTATTTATAAAAAACATAGTAATGAAAGAATTAAAAAAAAAAAAAAAAAGAAAGAAAGATAGTGGAGCAATTCTTTTATGTATTACAAATAAGAGAGATACATATAAATTGTTATTAGGAGTAAAATATAAAATAAAAGAGTAATAAAAGGGAGTTTGTCAACTTATAGACCAAAAAAAATATGATTAGCTTTTTCATTACTTGCAATCGTAAATTTTATTTGTTTTGTACTGATTTAATTTTAATTTTGATTTACCATATTGCAATTTTTTTAAATTAAAATTCTATCAAAGGGTATTTGCTTTAATAGTAAGTTCACAGTGTAGGCATCTAGATGGCGTGAGTCCAAATCTTCTTATTAAAAAGTAAATTAAAATAATACCAAATTCTTTCATTTTTTATAAATAATTAATTTTAGAAAGTAAAATTTTCAATCTTAGAGATTTCTTTTAGAATTAATTACCTTCATGCTTTCTGTATATATATGAAAAGGCAAATATACATATATGTGAATAGACCATATATAAACTATACACCAATACTTTTAAAATTTTATTTATTTGTGAGGTTAAGTATCTTAAATCAAGGCAAACTATTAAGTTAATGTAAGCACTTGAGCACCACAGTAGAAATAATTACGATAACAATAAATATCCAAAACATATGTGTGTATTGTCATCTCATACAATTCAATGTAGTTCATTGCAGTAAAACCCAAACCAAATTCGAAGAATATGAATGATTCACTACTTGTAATATCACTTTCAATAATTTTGTCCATGCATACCGTACACTCCATCCTCTAGTAAACTACAGTATTCTTTCCGCCATCAACAGTCTCCTCCTATGCATGTTTTTGCATTTGGGAATCTTCTAGAACAAGATGTTATTAAGAATTATGTTGTATGACGATATATACTAGTGAGGTGTGCTATATGTAGATGTACAAGAAACTGATATGAAATATATTGAGAATCCCCTAAAAGTGGATGTAGCCATTTTTTGTGAACCGCTATAAATCTGGTTTCTTTTTTCTATGTGTGTTGTTATGATTTCATTATTTTATTTCAGCGATTTAGTTCTTCATTTTTTCCGTGTTTCTTTTAATATCATCAATTGGTATCAATATGGATGAAGTGGACAAAAGGAAAATAGAGAAGTTTTCAAGCCAGAATTATGGATTGTGTAAAGTGCACATGGACTCCATGTTGATTAAACATGACCTTTCGAGTGCTCTTCATGGAAAAATGAAAGGGCAAGGCAAGTTATCAAATGAAGATTGGAGGAAAATTGATCAGAAGGCAAGGGCAACTTGTAAAGCGGAAAAATCGAACCCTAGTCGTCCTCCCCTCCCCAACTCCGAGGAGAGAGAAGGGAGGGTCACTAGGGTTGATGGTTTTCACTTAGGAGGGACTTTACATTCAAACGAGGGGTTGAAACCCACAAGATCCAATCCCATGCAATGCAAGATTGGATTCTATATGAGTTTCAAGGGTTGTGATAGCAAGGATACCCTCTTTTGTAAAGAAATGTAGATAGAAAGATTGAACTAGGAATGCATAGAAAGTGAGAAAGATTCGCTTATAAACTGAGTTAGGGATATGATATGAAGCTGCGGACCTAGAATTAGCAGTAAAATGTCGAAACGGCGCTGTTCTGCAAATTTGAGCAAAAGTTGATGGGACGATGGCGCCCGACGTGCACACGGTCCTCCGAAAAATCCACAAAACGAAGGGGGATCTGTTCGTCTCGGCACAAGGATTCCAGATCTTCAATTTTAGCTGCGTACCTGCAACCTACACACAGA